>NC_141804.1:8449308-8696808 GCF_057944985.1 Cucurbita pepo subsp. pepo | reverse complement strand
TTTTTTTTTACACAAAATAATTCTTCCGTTGAAGTCCAGCGGTTAGGATATCTGGCTTTCACCCAAGAGACCCGGGTTCGATTCCCGGCAATGGAAATAATGTTTTTTTTGTTTTTAAATTTTCAATTATTCTCTCTTCTCGAGTTTCTTGTTTTTTTACACAAAACAATTCTTCCGTTGTCGTCCAGCGGTTAGGATATCTGGCTTTCACCCAGGAGACCCGGGTTCGATTCCCGACAATGGAAATATTTTTTTTTTTTTTTTTTGAAATTTTCAATTATTCTCTCTTCTCGAGTTTCTTTTTTTTTTTTTACACAAAATAATTCTTCCGTTGTCGTCCAGCGGTTAGGATATCTGGCTTTCACCCAAGAGACCCGGATTTGATTCTCGGCATCAGAAATATATATATATTACAATTTTTAATTATTCTCTCTTCTTGAGTTTCTTGTTTTTTTTCACATATAACAATTCTTCAGTTGTCCGGTTAGGATATTTGGCTTTCACCGAGGAGACTCGTGTTTGATTCTTGGCAACGGAAATATTTTTTTTTGTTTTTGCAATTTTCAATCATTCTCTCTTCTCGAGTTTCTTGTTTCCATTTTCACACATAATAATTATTCTGTTGTCGTCCAAATGTTAGGATATTTGTATTTGACCCTAGTAGACTTAGGTTTGATTCGATTTTTTTTTTTTTTTTTGTTGCAATTTTCAAATGTTCTCCCCTTTCAAGTTTTGTGATTTTTTTTGACATAACAATTCTTCGGTTTATGGAGCGGTTAGGATATCATGCTTTCATCCAGGAGACTTGAGTTCGTTCTGGACAATAAAAATAATTTTTTTTTCATCGTTGTCATCCAGCGGTTAGAATTTATGGCTTTCATCAGTAGACTTGAGTTTGATTCTCGACAACAATTTTTTTTTTTTTATTATTCACTCTTCTCAAGTTTCTTGTTTTTTGTCTACACATAACAATTCTTCTGTTGTCGTCCAATGGTTAACAATATATGGTTTTCACCCTTGAGACTTGGATTTTTTTTTTTCACATATAACAATTCATCGGTTGTCGTCCAATGGTTAGCATATATAGTTTTCACCCTTAAGACTTAGATTTGATTCTTGGCAGCGGAAATATTTTGTTATATATATATTTTGCAATTTTCAATTATTCTCTCTTTTCAAGTTTTTTTTTGCGTCTCGTACCTAAGATTCAGATCATAATTTAAAATTCAGATTCAGTGCATGATGGCTCTCATTTTCCTATGACATATTCATGTTACTTGGTAGGCTAAAGACTATCTTACAAACCTAACACAAACCACTCTTAATTTTAGAATTCTTATGATTGAATAACCGAAAAGAAAGATGCATCCCGTTACTCCTTATTCACTCGATTGTCACAAAAAGACTACCTATGTGACACCTACGAGTACAATGTGAATTGAATCCAAGAAATTATCCGTAAAAAAAGTTTACCTCCGAAAAACGAACTCTGTTTCAAAGAATATCATCCCATCAATGCAATAATCAAAACTTACTCAAATGAACAACGAAATTACTTAAAACAGAATCCAGAAACCAATCTTGATGAGCGACAAATGGAAAGCTAAAGTTCGGTGACACGAAGAACGATACATAGTTCTAGTGCTTGGAGTTGCTTTGAGATCTTGAGCACGAGTCGAGGGAGAGCCCACCATTGAAACACGAGGGATAAACTCAACGACAAGGTGTCGTAAAGAGAGAACGAGGGAACGTAAAAGTTCTTAAGCCATTTGAAGTGAAAGAGTCCTATTCAACTTCTATTTTATCATTATGAATCAAACTTATTATTTAGTGGTTCCCGCTCAGGTCAGTAAAAAGACTTGCTCTCAGAGATATCGTTCTTAATTCACTCAAAATTAAACTTACGAAATATATATATATATATCTAGTCTAATACAAATTCATTGTAAATGATATACTTGAATGTCTACCGATAAATGGTTAGGTTATATTAATAAGCATAGCTACAATAAGTTACGGTTCTTTCATATATTATTGTAGAGGATCATACGGCAACGCGAGAGGGCGGTGAACTAATGGTCCTCTTATAAATGAGAACCAAACTAGCGACCACTCTTTTTACGGGTTTAAAAGTAAACTCCCCAACTGATCCACCACTCTTTTTACAGGTTTAAAAGTCAACTCCCCAATGATCCACCACTCTTTTTAGAGTTTAAAAGGAACTCCCCAAATCCACCACTCTTTTTACAAGTTTAAAAGTCAACTCCCCAACTGATCCACCACTCTTTTTACACGTTTAAAAGTCAACTCCCCAACTGATCCACCACCCTTTTTACGGGTTTTCTTTTTTCGGGTTTAAAAGTCAACTCCCCAACCGATCCACTACTCTTTTTACGGTTTTAAATGTCAACTCCCCAACTGATCCACCACTCTTTTTACAAGTTTAAAAGTTAACTCCCCAACTAATCCACCACTATTTTTACGGGTTTAAAAGTCAACTCCCAAATGATCCACCACTCTTTTTACTGGTTTAAAAGTCAACTCCCCAATTGATCCACCAAATGATCCACCACTCTTTTTGCCGGTTTAAAGTCAACTCCCCAATTGATTCATCAATCTTTTTACAAGTTTAAAAGTCAACTCCCCAACTAATCCACCAATCTTTTTACAAGTTTAAAAGTAAACTCCCCATCTGATCTAGTCAAACTCCCAAATTGATCCACCATTTAAAAGTCAACTCTCCAACTGATCCAGTCAAACTCCCCAATTGATCCACCACCGAGATTTCTTTTGTCGGTTTTAAAAGTTTAAAAGTCAACTCCCCAACTGATCCAGTCAAACTCCCCAATTGATCCACCACCAAGTCAAACTCCCCAATTGATCCACCACCAAGGTTTCTTTCCCCAACTGATCCACCACCAAGTCAAACTCCCCAATTGATCCACCACCAAGGTTTCTTTCCCCAACTGATCCACCACCAAGTCAAACTCCCCAGTTGATCCACCACCAAGGTTTCTTTCCCCAACTGATCCACCACCAAGGTTTCTTTCCCCAACTGATCCACCACTCTTCTTATGGATCTAAAACTCAAGTCAACTCTCCAATTGATCCGTTTAAAAGTCAACTCTCCAATTGATCGTTTAAAAGTCAACTCTCCACTCTTCTTATGGATTTAAAACTCAACTCCCCAAGATCCACCACTCTGATCCTGTCAACCCCCCACCCCCTTACGAAAACTCAACTCCCCAAGATCCACCACTCTTATTACAGGATTGTCAACTCCCCTGATTCATCCCTCTTTTTACAAGTTTACGCAAATTTAAAAGTCAAACTCCCCAACTGATTCACCACTCTTTTTAAAAGTTCTCTTTTTACGGGTTTAAAAGTCAACTCCCCAACTATCCTTTAATTCGATCAAGATCCAACCTATAGTGACCCATAACTATTCTCAAAAAAAAAAAAAAAAAAAAAAAAAAAAAAAAAAAAAAAAAAAAAAAAAATCAGCTATATCTTGATATGGCATTGCATAGGCAAATAAGGCAAGAATGTTTGCTTTTAATTAACACCATGAGATTCAAGTTGGCTACTACTTCTGTGCCTATTTGCTACTCTACAGTCATCTTTTACAAAGCGATGACCCATAAAATGCCCCAAAATGGCTTAAATTTAGACAAAAAAATCACATCAATTAACCATCCTTCCCTCCCTCTCCCTCCCTCCCTCCCTCCCTCCTATATCTTCACTATCATCAAACAATGGCTGCTTTGTTTCGGCATTCAAAACGGGGCGTTTTCTTGACTCTCTAAGCTTTCGTCGTACGAACGGATGGATGCGTTCGAAGCAACATCTGATATGATCAAACAATAATATCATGTCAAAATTTTCAGGCTGATAGCGATGAGTAGTTGGAGAAGAGGTTCATAAGGTTATCTAGAGCCTCCGGATAGAACTTCCTTGCAAATAAGTAACATGGCCTCTGTACACCGTTCCACAAGCATGGCCATCTTTGCACTTCCTTCTGCAGAAGCTCAATACAAAACGTTTGAATGATTTGCTGTTATAGACTTCATAAGATAAAGAAATCAATCATGATTGAGATTGAGCATCATACCCTTTCGTCGCTCGTAACGTGCACACTAACATCGATCGACTGCAAACAGAAACATCCAACTCAATTATAGCTAAAATGTTTGTCTTTGTAAGGTGTTATCAATGTGTGCATGTATTATTGGCGTCTTTGTAATAGCCTAAGCCCACCGCTAGTAAATATTGTCCGCTTTGGCTTGTTACGTATTGCCGTCAATCTCACGGTTTTAAAACGCGTCTACTAGGGAGAAGTTTTCACACTCTTATAAGGAATGCTTCATTCCCCCCTACAATCGATGTGGGATCTCATAATCCACCCCTTTGGGGGCCCAGCGTCCTCGCTAGAACACCACCCGGTGATTGACTTTGTTACCATTTGTAACGGCCTAAGCCCACCACTAACAAATATTGTCCGTTTTGGCCCGTTACGTATCGCTGTCAATCTCACAATTTTAAAACGCGTCTACTATTAAGAGGTTTCCACACTCTTATAAGAAATGCTTTGTTCCCCTCTCCAACCGAGGTGGGATCTCACAATCCACCCCCTTTGGAGACCCAGCGTTCTTGCTGGCACACCGCCTGGTGACTGGCTTTGATTCCATTTGTAACAGCCTAAGCCCACTGCTAGCAACTATTATCCGCTTTGGCCCGTTACGTATCGTCGTTAGCCTCACGATTTTAAAATGCGTCTACTAGGGAGAGGTTTCCACACCCTCACGAGGAATGCTTCGTTCCTCAATCGATGTGGGATCTCACAATCCACCCCCCCAGCGTCCTCGCGAGCACACCGCCCAGCGACTGGCTCTGATACCATTTGTAACAGCCTAAGCCCACCACTACCAAATATTGTCCGCTTTGGCCCGTTACGTACCACTATCAACCTCACAGTTTTAAAACGCGTCTACTAGGGAGAGGTTTCCATACCCTTATGAGGAATGCTTCGTTCCCCTCTCCAACCGATGTAGGATCTCACAACAAGGAATCATACCGTGATATTTTGTAGAAGTTCGTAGGTAACATCTTGAGCCCCATACGACTTTGGATGCCACTTTCTTTCCGACCAATCAACGTGAGTAATTGACCAGTTTGCAATCCCTTCAGGATCCGTCATCTGGACAACGGAAAAAACGACATTCAGTTCAAAACGTTCATACACAACACTCATGATATTTAGTTAAACGCTTACATGGAAAAAGGTGGGCAAATAATGTTCATCTGCAATGCAATTGTGTCCCTCCAAACCTGGCTGAAATAACCAGGAAATTCATACTATGTAGTTATACATAATCACCAAGTCGTAGCAAGTACAATTTACCTTACAATAATCTCGAAACTTTGAGTAGTAAAGATTATCAGCCACGACGATCAAAGCGTGTTGTCGCTTCATCGAGAACCACTGCACAGAACATTTCAAATATTGAAGATACATGCAACGTTTACAAGTCTTTATGAACATTTCAAACATACCTGAGCACCCTTTCTGAAGTCTTTCATTTCAATTTCAGGTAACATATGCTTTGAATATCTCCCATTTCCATGAGGACCAGGATCCTTAAAGCTAAACACATGATCAAATTATGATAAATAAGTCATCCATATCTCTATATCAATTTTGTGTTCGATAGATCGATCGTGTATTGCTCACCAGTCCACGTAACTGAGATTGGTATTGATCAAATACTGATAGATATAATCGAAATTATGCAACGGTACACAACTGCGATTCCAGATATAATAAATCAGTTCTACAAATAGCAAAAGTAATCATGGTTTGAATGGAGAATTTGAAATGATTCGATCTTAAAATCACCTATCAGAAAGTAAAACAAAGTGCTGATTATCAGGATCGTGAAGAGCGTTTGCCAACAATCGTCTCTCTGCGTCGACCATCGAAATTTTACCCCATATAACCTGAATATACAATGAGTTCACCAAACTGGTTATAAGGAGTATAGATCAGTGATTGATAGCAGTATTAGCACAAACCAAAGTGTAATGATAACTGGAAGAACATGCACATAATGATATCAATCATGGAAATATATAGACCTCATCGCTATGAGTTTCTCGACCAGCGAAGTATCGGCTGACGTGCACTGGCTTTTCCTTAGATGCATGGATATAAATAGAGAATTTCTCTTCATGGCCCTGACAAGAGATGGGAATAGTTTCAGCTGAAAATATAATGATATAGGCTTCACTAGCATCATTAGACGTTAGAGATTGACATATGTATGAGATTCAGATTGTGATTCGAGAACAAGGGGTATAAAACATATGCCATCCTATAAAACTAGAAGCATTATAATTTTAAGCAATTCATCCCAACTTGTTATCACACAGTAATCCGAAGTACGTGAGATTTTCCCACATTATCTAGGTTGTTTCTGTAACCTTGATCATCTAGATTCTGTTGTTTGTCGACGTGCCAGGTTTAGGTACTAGAAAAGCTGGTATGATGAAAGATTTGAACCTAATGATGTGAGATCTCACATCGATTGGGGAGGAAAATGAAGCATTCTTTATAAGGGTATGGAAACCTCTCTCCACCAGACGCGTTTTAAAAACCTTGAGGGGAAAAGAAAAGCCCAAAGAGGACAATATCTACTAGCAATAGGTTTAGGCGGTTACAAATGGTATCAGAGCCAGACACCAGACGATGTGCCTGGGAGAAGGTTGAGCCTTGAAAGAGGGGTGGACACGAGGCGGTAAGCCAGAAAGGACGCTGGGCTCGAAGGGGGGTAGATTAGGGAGTCCCACATCGATTGCAGAAGAGAATGAGTGCCAGCGAGGACGCTAGGCCTCGAAAGGGGGTGGATCGTGAGATCCACATCGGTTGAGGAGGAGAACGAAACATTCTTTATAAGCGTGTGGAAACCTCTCCCTAGCAGACACGTTTTAAAAGCCTTGAGGGGAAGCCCGAAAGTAAAAGTCCAAAGAGGACAAGATCTGCTAGCAGTGGGCTTGGGCTGTTACAAATGGTATAAACGCCAAACACCGGGCGATGGTGCCAACGAGGAGGCTAAGCCCCGAAGGGAGGTGGACACAAAGCAGTGTGCCACGCTGGACTGAAGGGGGGGAGGGGGGGGGGGATGGATTGAGGAGTCTCACATCAATTGGAGAAGGGAACGTGTGTCAGCGAGGACGCTGGCCCCAAAAGGGGGTAGATTGTGAGATCCCACATCAGTTGGGGAGGAGAACGAAGCATTCTTTATATGGGTGTGGAAACCTCTCCCTAGCATACGTGTTTTAAAAGCCTTGAGGGGAAGCCCGAAAGGGAAAGCCCAAAGAGGACACTATCTACTAGCGGTAGGCTTAGGCGATTACAAATGTAAAGCACATTTTTTATCACGCGGAGTCCAACTATTGTTAACGAACATTCCAGCATCAGCATCACAGATAAATGCAAATACAATAATGAGTAAACTGTTGATGAAATATAAGTAACAGTAAGAAAATACAGAAACTTACCTTGAAAAAATTATCCCATAGCTTCTCAAAAGGCAGGGAACCACGAGTCAAGAACAAGAATGCAATTTTAGGAGTTTTCAATGGAACAAATGGAGTGTTCAAAATTTCTCTAATAACAATACGTGATGCAATCTCAGCATCACTTAGTTCCCTTGCAGGTGAAGGTGGGAGCCAGTCAGTAATAACCCTGCATCCCTTATCAGAAAATATGTAACAGGCCCCTGTGCCACTGGGTGGATAGATATAAGCACATATTAGGAACACACAGACCATAGAAACCAAGATAATAATCCATAACGGCCTCTTGGTAGTACGAGGTCGTGGACCGGGCAGAACTTTCATGTCACCCATGTCTATTTGGTACTTGTGACCTGTCTTCATCTAGAACAAATGCATCACTACTTAATATATGAATGGGGTCAATGTGTTCATCACAAGGCAATGGCCTCGGCTTAGAACACCTCCGATCGAGATTTCGGTTTCAGTGATAATAATGAATCTGCATATTGAATACACAAATCGATCTGTTAGGAATTGAAGAAACCATCGACATTGTCAAAACTTTCTCACATAATCTTTGCTGAAAAATGCATGATCACTACAAATATATACAATAGCACTTATATTTCTGTTTGGCAGGAATCTCATGTCCTTTGCTTTAGTTCTATCATTTCTACAGCAGAGAACAAATCAAGCTTTTAAATTTGTGTTCATGTGATTTCAATGACAATAAAAACTAAAACCAAGCTCATTTGGCTGGTTTTAAGATTTTTTTTCCATCCTTGATCCACAATATTCTTCAACTTTATCGATCTAGTTGAGATTCCACATTAGTTAGAAAGGGGAACTAAGCACTCCTTATAAGGATATGGAAACCTCTCTTTAGTAGACGTGTCTTAAAACCGTGAGGCTAACGGCAATACGTAATAGGCCAAAGTGGACAATATCTGCTAGCGACGGGCTTGGGCTGTAACAAATGGTATCAAAGCCAGATACCGGGCGGTGTACCAGCGAGGATGTTGGGCCTCCAAAGGGGTAGATTGTGAGATCCCACATCGGTTGGAGAGGAGAACTAAGCATTCCTTATAAAGGTGTGGAAACCTCTCCCTAGTAGACGCGTCTTAAAACCGTAATGCTGACGGCAATACGTAACGGGCCAAAGCAGACAATATCTGCTAGTGGTAGGCTTGGGCTGTTACAAATGGTATTAGAGCCAAACACTGGATGTTGTACCAGCGAGGACGTTGGGCACCCAAGGGGGGGGGGTGGATTATGAGATCCCACATCGGTTGGAGAGGGGAACTAAGCATTCCTTATAAGGGTGTGGAAATCTCTCCCTAGTAGACACGTCTTAAAACCGTGAGGCTGATGGCGATACATAGCGAGCGAAAGTGGACAATATCTGTTAACGGTGGATTTGGGTTGTTATAAATGGTATCAGAGCCAGACACTGGGCGATATGCCAGCAAGAACACTGGACCCCCAAGGGGGATGGATTGTGAAATCTCACATCGGTTGAAGAGGGTAACAAAGCAGTCCTTATAAGGGTGTGGAAACCTAGTAGACGCATTTTAAAACCGTGAGACTGGTATCGATACGTAACAGGCCAAAGCTGATAATATATTCTACCAACATACTATTTACATCTGACCACTAGACATGAACTTAAGGAAACTATAAATTGTTAAACTAAAAATAGTTCACAAAGAATATTAAACTTTTACTCTTGATCATGTCTTGATGATGAACTCCAAACCCCACTTTTCTATTTTCCTTAATAACCCAAAGAAAACAACAAACTCCTAGCATTCACGTCAAGTTTCAAGAAATCAAATCACTATTTCACTTAGAAAATGAATGCATCATTACCAACCAAGTAACATAAACACCTTATTCTAATCAATAAATCACTCTATTCATAACTATGCTTTAATGTTGATACTCAATTCTCTCACAAGGGATAATATGAGACACTTTCTTCTTAAAAGCTGGCTATAAACATTAAAATGTGACCAACCAACACTTTTTTCCTTTAGAAAGTAACAATAAGATAGCTAGCCTATAATTCCCATCTCTTTCGTACTGATACGGTTGAGGACTTTTAGGAGAGAGTCCCACATTGGCTAATTAAGGGAATGATCATGTGTTTTTAAGTAAATAATACATCTCCATTGGTATGAGGCCTTTTGGAGAAAGCAAAAGCAACACCATGAGAGCTTATGCTCATAGTGGACAATATCATACCATTGTGGAGAGTTGTGGTTCCTAACATGGTATTAGAGTCATGTCCTTAACTCAGTCATGTCAATAGAATCCTCAAATATCTAACAAAGAAGTGAGCCTCAAAGGTGTAGTCAAAAGTGACTCAAGTGTCGAATAAAGGATGTACTTTGTTCGAGTGCTCTAGAAAAAGGAGTTGAGTCTCAATTAAGGGGGGAGGTTGTTCGAGGGTTCCATACGGCCTCATGGGGGACTCTATGGTGTACTTTGTTCAAGGATAGTATTGTTGAGGATTGTTAGGAGGGAGTCCCACATTGGCTAAGGGAATGATCATGGGTTTTAAGGAATAAATCTCCATTGGTATGAGGCCTTTTGGGAAAACCAAAAGCAAAGCCACAAAGCTTGTGCTCATCGTAGACAATATCATACCATTGTAGAGAGTTGTGGTTCCTAACCGATACAAGTTTGAAAAGATGCATTGATTTGTTGTAAACCATTCAACAAAGGTCAAATGCATTCAATTCAACAACCACCACTCTAAGTGAAAAACATTAAGCCTAGTCTAAACAGCCAATCAAAAGCATTAAAGCTCCGCCGCCAAGACGGTCAAACTCTACCGAAATCCCAGTATCTCTAATGCTCTGTTCCGTCGGTGGTAAATACTAAGAACACAAGAACAATGCAATAAACCCCAAAACCTTCATTCATCACACATTAACTCAAAGAAAAACAGGGAGACCTCGAAAATGGAATTGAAGAATTGAATCACCGGAACCGATTGGATTCAAAAGTGAACAATAAAATCACCTGAGTTCTTGAGCTGAGTGATCGGAATCCGGCAGTCGAATCGAAGATCTGAAAACCCCCAACCTCCAAAGTAATGATAAATTCCGAGATCTACGTTGAAGAAGACGAACATTCCATAAAAACCCACAAAATCCAAGCCCGATTAAAGAAAATTAAGACACAATTTCGAAGAATCGAAACGACCCTTTTGCGTTCCTGTTTAAGAAATCGAAGGAAATTAATCTGCCGAGATCCTTCGGGTTTAATTTCTCTGCTCGCTCTCCCTCTCTCTCTCTAAAACTCTGTTTATAAAAATGGTGCTGTGTGTGTGAGAGAGAAGAGAGCGTCTATGACACTTCCAATCACAAACATATCGGGGACGGCGTTGCTAATTAAATTATAAAAATGATTATTAATAAAATAAATCATTTGATGGGTTTTTCTCTTATTTTCTGATTGGGCAGACGTTGCCGGAGCGTGGAAGTCACGCGCAGTATCAGCGCGTGGTAGTCGACTTCTTATTCCAATAGGTCTTTTGGTATTACGTTGACTTTCATTGCGTTTTGAACGGAGCCACGGCGAAATCGACGTCGGCTGCCAGCTAGGATTTTTTATTAATTTCTTTTTTTTTTTTTCTTTTTTTTTTTTATCTATTCCGTTATATTTATATATTTTAAATATTGTCTTGTTTTTAAATTTTTTTTAATAATTTTTAATTTTATTAAAACTCTAGTTGAGATATAATTAAGTTATTTTTTACTTACATTATTAATAAATTAAATTTATTTAATATATAAATATTAAAAAGGTTGGACATAATAAAATAAATGCTGAAATTATTATTTTTTTTTATAATAAATTCTTCAAATAAATTGAATTTAATTCATTTATAGTATTATCCAAATTAGATAAAGAATTCCGTACTAACTAAAAGTTCTTCAAATATTATAATTAATGAAATAAATGTTGGAGTTCTACTTTACAATCATTTGCATTTAATAGTTAGCTATCTATTCTAATGTTTTTCTTTTAGATTAATAATTATAGGAAATTGAAATATTTTGAGTCCGTAATAAATGTTTTATTATGAAAAAAGAATGTCTTATCTTAATCTAAAATAGAAGTAGCACGTGACTTGAATATTTACAGAAATACCCTGTAAGTGACCATACTATAAGAGTTAAATGTAAGAACATGTGAATGCAATGACGGAACCTATTTTCCTACTGTACTTTTCTAAAAATGAAACAGATACATAAATGCGCATCTACCTCTATTCATGTAAATACGTGTATAAGGGTGAAGGTCGTTTTAGTTTTTTTTTTCAAATATGACATTTTTGTTGTTATTATATTTTTTTTGGCAGGAATTTGAGATTGTAAGTAATTGATGGGTCGAGGAGATAACTGGAGAAAGGGACCCAAAGGTTAGTGGGGAGAAGTGGGGAACGTCTGTATATTTTTTGTTGTTATTTTATTTATTTATTCTTTTTTTTTAACATAATTTATTTATTTATTTATTTATTTGTGCTATTACATAAGCCCTCATTTTCCTTAAGTTGTCGAGTTTGAGAATTTTAAGGAGGTTTTTTTTTTTTTTTTTTTTCTCCTCAAGAACACTATTAAGATCAAAATCTTGAGCAACCAGATGGAAAAGAAGATCAAAATCTTGAGCAACCAGATGGAAAAGAAGAAGCTTGCGAGTCAGTATCAAACTAGGATTTGAATTCGAGTAGATCCAATTTAGTATCCGTCAGACACAAATCCAGCCGCCCCAAAACAATACAGGTGTGACCCATGATCAAACATCAACCCAGACCACACTAACTTGACCTGAGGCCTACATATTGACTCGAGACCTAGCCATGGCTCCTCCTACATGCGGTGCATGCGGCGAGCCATTTCACAGATCGTGGCTCATGATCAACTCACATGCAACTCGGTTGAGTTGATCCTCTATGTTAAGATACCTCATGCCTCATGCATTTTGTCTGTTACATGCATCATAATACTTCCTTGTTATGATTAGTGCGGACGTGTATCTTTGAGATATTTATGTTCGTCGTGATATTATATGAGTCATTTCCTTTCTTGGCGATGGTAGCATGAGGGTGCACTAGCCCAATGAGTCAGACCTAATAGGTGCATATACGAGTTTGTCTATCTAGTGAACCTATGTGCGATGTGTGGGCCGTATATAGGGAAGTACTACACATTCAATCTTGTTCGAACGAGAAAGTAGAGTGTAAGGCTATACTGTTTTTAAGAAATTATAGGTCTCAACATAATTGCTTGTGTTTGTATTTGTCGACCTCAGCAGTGAAACTATTTATCGGATATTTTAGGTAAAACTAAGACATCCATGTACAGATGATGACATCTTAAAGCTATGAGAACGAAGCTAGGGTAGATGTGTCAAAAGTTTAGTTAAAAAAGAAATTGAGAAAATAGGCCACAAGGGGCGTACAACATAATTAACTATTTTAAAATGTGAATTGACCAAAATACCTCAAGGAAGCTTCTTAGGAATGGTCAAAATTCTTCGCGTTCAAACCACTCGCTAGGTTTGGCGCGTAACATTGAAGGAAAAGGAATAGAAGTTTGAAGTCAGCGTTGACGCTAAATTACGGAAATGCCATCCACTTCCACATCGGAGCCTTTTTATGGGACAACTAAGTGGTTGATATATTTTAAAAGAATTTATATTTTATTTTGACTAAATTAATTTAAAATAATTTAAACTTTTTTTTATTTTATTATTATTATTAGTTTCGAATGAAATGGTCTTTTTTGGACTGCTCGAAACAGGCTTCTAGGTTTTTAAAACGTCTTTTAGGAGAGATTTCTACGTTACTATAAAGAATGTTTCATTCTCCTCCTCAACCGACGTGGGATCTCACAATCTACCCCTTTCAGGGTCCAACGTCCTCGCTGACACTCATTCCCCTCTTCAATCGATGTGGGTTCTTACCATCCACCCATCTTCGAAGCCCAACATCCTCGCTGACACTTGTTATTCTCTCCAATCGATATAGGATTTTACATTCCAATAGAAATAAACTCGTGTTACGAAGTAGTTACATATTCATCAAAGAAGATGGATTTTTTTTTAATGGTAGAGTTCTAAACCCTAATATATTTAATAATATATAACTTTTTTTAGACACAATATATTAGCATCATTACTTAGGGCGAGCATTAGCTTCAGAAAACGGTATGTTAGGGAGATGTTTTCACACTTTTATAAAGAATGATTCGTTCTCCTCTCCAACCGATGTGAGATCTGTGTCCTTGCTGGCACTCGTTCCTTTCTACAATCTAAGTGGGACTCCCAATCCACCCCCTCCGAGGTCCATCGTCCTTACTAGCACACTGCCTTGTCTCATGCAAGCACTATGATTTGCGCTTTCATTCGTTCTAAAACTATGATTCGAACTCTCGCATGCACTTTGCTAAACATTTGGCTCTAGCTCTAGCTCATATATTGCTAAAGATCTAGCTACGCCACTCGACACGTTTTATAAACCTCGAGGAGAAGCCATAAAGAAAAAGCTCAAAGATGACAATATCTTCTAGTGTTGGGCTTGGGCGGCCGTTATAAAAATCTTAGTACATTACTCTTAATTCATAAAAATCCAACCGAAAAGTCCACAAAAACAACTCTTATTCTAAGAGTTATCAAACCCCAATGAAGTGCATCTAGCTTCAAGACGTAAAACGTTAAAGGAATGGGTCTACTAAGAACAAGACGTATGCTCTAAGAGTATTCTACATTTGTTCAAACTGAAAGGCCACACTTCTAAATTTAAACTATTCATTGTTCTCGTATTTAGTCAAAGAGGGTAAGTGTGATGTCCCACATTGGTTGGGGAGGAGAATAAACCACCATTTATAAGGGTGTAGAAACCTTCCCCTAGCAGATGCGTTTTAAAGCCTTGAGGGGAAGCCCGAAAGGGAAAGCCCAAAGAGGACAATATCTGCTAGCGGTGGATCTGGGTCGTTACAAATGGTATTAGAGTCAGACACTGGACGATGTGCTAGCCTTCTCGCTCTTCCCCGAAAGAGGGTAGACACGAGGCGGTGTGCCAGTAAGGACGTTGGGCCCCAAAGGGGGGTAGATTTGGGGGTGGTCCCACATCGATTGGAGGAAGGAAAAAGTGCCAGCGAGGACGCTGGGCTGGGCCCCGAAGGGGGTGGATTATGATGTCCCACATTGGTTGGGGAGGAGAATAAACCACCATTTATAAGGGTGGGGAAGCTCGTAAGGGAAAGCCCACACGTTTTAAAGCATACCAAAGCCGCTGCCTAAGATGAAGTATGAAGTACTGAGTGAGAAAGAATGACTATTGATCTTAATCCCCGATGGTGAAATTCAAGTATAGTCAAAACCTTAATATCTACTAGCGATGGATTTGAGTACTTACAGTAAGCTTTCCTAAAACGTAGCTCACAAATAATTTTGATTTGTTTAATATATAAAAAGAGCGTTATTTAAATGTAAATTGATATTTTTTTAATTCCTTTTACATTTTGTGATAATAAATTCCTTGGATTCCTAAACCACTAAGGAGCACGTGAGCACGTGACAAATAGTGAGCCAATTAAATGAAAATGTAATTTAAAATTAATATATTCCCCATAATTATGAGATTAATAATTAAAAAAATATATATATTTAATGAAAGTTGAATGTTGATCTCACTTTTAAATTTTTTTTTTGAATAAAATGTAATATTAATAAACATTTTTATTAAAATATCATAAAATTATTTAAATTTGGGCTTCATTTTAAGTTCACGGATTTCAGGCCCAAGCCCATTAAAACCCACATAGCTAAGGGTTAAAAAGAGGTTGGAGTTAGGTTATTAAAGTAATATTTTTTAGGTTAAAAAGTATTTTTTTAACCGCTCAAAAATATTTTTGGTCCATACTTTTTAAAAGTAATAATTTTGTTACTTTATTTTCTTCTTTAAAATTTACCGGGACTATATTTTTAAATTTATAACCATTTAATCCTATTTGTAAAAAAATAAAATAAAAATTCAATTATATTGTAATAATATTTTACGATAATTAAATTACTGCGATTAATTATAATTGAATAAAATGCAGGTCTCTCATAGACCCTCTATTGTGTTATGTAACAGCTCATGCCCAATATTTGAATTAATATTCGGCACCTAATAGCTCTAACATTTCTTTGAGTTAGCTATCTCATAAACACAGGTTCTTCCAGCATGTTTTGTTTTCGGTCATATATATATCTAAAAAAAGTTTCTATGATGTCATTCAACATAAAATTAATCAATATAAAACACGCTTAACCATAAAATTCTTATGATTGAGCCATCGAAAAGAAGAGCCAAGATAATGACTTTCAAATCTTGGGCATTGGTTAGCCATGTAGTTCCTATGACATTCTGATTCGGAGAGTTTGTCCTTTGATTTACATGCATGAGAGTGATTTTTATACCCGATTAAATAAACTTCCCATTTTGAGGACTTCACCAAATAGACCGCTAGAAACATAATTAGCTCATTCTCATATAAAATGGTAAATAGAATGAGCAATGGGGCCTACCCTTTCATTCGCTCAAAAATAACTTAATATTATGGTTGAATCATAAACAAATTGTTTATTACAGAATCAACGATACTTTAGATATAAGATGTATCCTATAATTACGAACAACTTGTAAAAGATCGACTTGCTTGTACTATGTCAATGTAATACAACTTATCCATCTTATAGTGTATAAAAGTGCAATATCTACCGTGGAATGACCTCTAGTCAATGAATGAAAATTGATTAATCTAATTTTTTATTTTACCAATTTTCTTGAATCCAATTAAAAGCTAGTGGGGTGATTATAAAACCTATATCTTATGATCCTCGATACAAATTGAGCCACGAGAAAAGAAGCTTTTGCTTTGTGAGAGGGGCCCAGCTGAAAATGGCATCCATGCAATAATGTTCTTGGCATATATAATCTTTTAGGAAATCTATTAAAAAGTAACTCCTTTTATGATATGGAGTTGGATAAATCCAATTAATCGAAGATATGGATAGTGGTACCGGACCTTTTCCTTGGGTTGATTTCATATCATTTGGTATCAGAGCTTTAGAATCAAGATCGGATATATGTTTTCTTCGCATTTCTTCTCAATTTGATTTTTATTTATTTTTCATCTTCTTAGCTTTTGATCGACCCAGAGTTTAAAATCAAATCTTGATTCTATTGAAAATTTTGCGAGGTGAGAAGGGGAACTTCATTTGCGTAAATGAGTGCAAACAGAGTGACCTAAAATTCCTTGTATACACGTGAGAGAGTGTTGTGAGGTCTTTTGTATTTTCATAACTTATTTTTATAGCAAAGTTTCACAAATAGATTCGAGGACGAATCCTCTTGAAGAAGTGGAGAATGATATGAATCGAGACATCAATCATGTACTATAAACTTCAAGAAAGATGTGAAGAAAATGCTGTCAAAATTATCAAAAGATGTTTCAATTCATGTCACATTGAAGAAGAATCAAGTTTCATGGTTATAAATTTGGGGTGAATCGTAATTTTGAGTTATGGGGTTTATTTAATGTATTACCGAACTTATTTACATAGTGGTTAATTATATCCCTAAAGTATATACCGTGGCTAATTATGGTCATGAAATATAGTTACAACTCATGTCTGTTTTTATTTTGAGACTATATAAAGCTAGGTACGTTATCTTTGTAAAATAGACTTAGAAAATGTAGTAAGAGAAGCATTTGTGCTTTCCTTTAGCCAACGATTAATTTTCTTTGCAATTCTATGTAGTTTAGGTTGCATGTAGAATCATTCAAGCTCGACATGATCAATCTGCTTGTGGAGTGATTCGAATCTCAATCAATTGTTCTTGCCTTGAGATATTTGATCAACAAGATAATCTGAAATATACTTTCCCTTGAAGTGATTCTTTATCATTAAGGCTAAGTTTAGATTGCATTTTCAGGATCATTTAAGCTAGACATGATCGATCTTGCTTGTGTAGTGATTCGAATCTCGAACAAATATTCTTGCTTGCCTTGAGATATTCGATCAACAAGGTAATATGAATCTTACTTCCCTTGTACTGATTCCATATCATTTGATATCAAAACTTTTCCTTGGGCTGATTCCATATCATGATAGGAACAATGAACCTCCTTCATTAATCGACATTGTCCAATTTAAGCATAGCTCATACTAATAAAAATAATGTCCCTTACTTATATATCAATAATTTTTTTCTAAATTTAATTTTTTTAACCAGTTGATTGGGTATATATATATATATATATATATATATATATATATATATATATATTAATAAGTTGAACTATGCTTTATTCAGTAACGTTGACCATCTTAATTCTTATTATATTATATTATAAGCTACAAACGAAATTTTGCCATGCATAACACGAAAATAGTCAAACAACCAATCATGGGTTATTTTAAATGGGTCGGTTTGACCGTATAATGCAATTAAAAAATAATTCTTTCGTGGTTCAACAAGTTAGCTTTTTCGACTGTCTAGTGTTTGTGATAAATTCTTTATTCCAATATCTCATTAACCTTATTATTTATTTTTAAGAAAGCCAAAAAGTTAACCATAAATACTTTAATTAGATTGTAAAAAAATCTTTGACAAAATAAAAGTTATAAAAAGATGTCTTTAACAAACTTAATTAACACTTTTGGTATCAGATTAGTCCTCGTTAATGGGAGCGGAATGTCGTTAATGGGAGCGGAATGTCGGAGCCTTGAATGCACTAACGATAAACACATAAGATCAAGAATAGGTCGTTACATATTTAAATTTGTATCCTTTTGTTCATAAAATAAAGACGAGATCTATATATATATATATATATATATATTATAGTCTCAAAAGTATCTTAGATTTGCAAAATCTTTAAAAAAAAAAAATTCAACAAATTATTCCCAACATGAGTGGGGCCCTAAGTCCAAAAATTATTTATAATGGCTAATAAATAACTTAAGTAGTGGAAATTAAATAAGTAATGCTCAATATAATTTTGGATTTTTTTTTTTTTGTGTCAATGCTAGCTACTACAATCTCTAGGAATATTTATATAAAGAAATGGTTGCTCGTTGAGTTGAATTCGAGACATTTTTAGATCTAATTCTATTGTTCGGGTAGTAAAATTTTCAAGTTAAAACGATCCATGTTCAAGATTTAGATCAGAATAAAAAATAGGAGTCGTCACTTGATGACCCCAACAATCCCCTACATCTCCTACTACATGGCCAAGATTCGCATAAGGATTCGACACCTGATGAGCCTGACAATCTCCTATGACATGACCACGTTACCTACTTATTGCGTCTCAAGAATGACCCCTACATCTCCTACGACATGACCAAGATTAGGATAAGGATTGAAAATAGAATTCGACACCTGATGACCTCGACAATCTCCTACGACATGGCCACGTTACCTACTTTCTCGCGTCTTAAGAATGATCCCTACATCTCCTATGACATGATCACGTTACTTACTTCTCGCGTCTCAAGAATGAAGACTATCTCCACAGACAAACACGAGTCTTTTCAACATGATTTGTCCTCACTCACATGCATCTTATAAAATTTTCTAGGAGGTCACTCCTACGTAAAATTGCTCCAACTAAAGCACGCTTATCCACAAAGTTTTTATTGGTGTAGACAGTAACTCTCATTTCCTTTAAACCTTTTTTAGTTATCCTATCTTGATCGCTCTCATTCGAATGTGGTCTTGGTTCATTCATAAAAATCTGCATTTAAAAATTATTTTTAAAAGTTAATTAAAAATAAATAATAATAAAAAATAATTATGAAATTAAATAAAAATATGAGCAAAAATTATATATTTTAAAATTAACAGTAAATTTAGATGATTCGGTCTAGATTGTCTAGCTCAATCTATGAAACTTATATTTGTTTGAATCATAACCGAACTCAAACCAGACCATACGGGTTGAGTTGGATTGATTGAATGTCTTTTTTGTTCAGATTATCGAGCATCTTTTATACTTTTACGAGTATATCAACCTTTTCATTCACATTGTTTCTTTAAATAGCAATGGTTGGTGATGAGGCAGCCGATGATACCAAGTTATGCTCTCTTCACTCTCAAGAATATAGTTTACTTGTGCTATCAGAGGTTTATTAGTGAGCAATTTGTAAGAGTAAGGCCATTTGTTTTCACTCTCTACTTTGAGTGCGACGGGATACTCAAAAAAGAAAAAGTGGATTCCTTATTGTATGACCAAAAACTCATTTCAATTACTATCATATTCCATTTGCCGTTATCGAGAAACTCGATAGCGTAATATAATCTGAGAGAATGGATAGAGTAATATAATCTATGATATCTCAATTGGTTGGGGAGAAGAACGAACCACCATTTATGAGGGTGTGAAAACCTCTTCCTAGCAGATACGTGAGGACAATATCTGCTAGGAGTGAGCTTGGGCCTTTTGATGCGTTTTCTCCGATTTAAGTTAGCTCTTCTTCTCTAAAGTACAACAAGTCTCATTTACGAGTAAAAAGACATTGTCTTCTATACTTCACAAAATCCTACTGATATTGTCTGATTAGAGATGTCCATGGACCGGGGCAGGGGTGGGAAAGTCTTCCCCGTCCCCATCCCCACCAGTTATTTCATTCTCCATTTATCTTTGCGGGAATCGGGTTCGATAATTTTTTCCGGTTTACTATTCTTTTTAAAAATAGTTATTTTAATATTTAACTTAGTCTTTAACCATTAAAAAAATCTACAAAATAGTCTTTAGTTTATAAATATATTTAGTATGTGTTGAAAATATATTTATATTAAGCGAGGTGGGGAAGAGGAATATAATTTCGTGTCCAACCTCATTTATGTAACGGAAAAAAATGTTCTCCACTCCTTCCCCATTCTCAATTGAGGTCGGCCGGTCTCCGACCCCGTGGGTGGGGAAACCTTTCCCTAGTAGACGCTTAACGGGGAAGCCGATAAGACAAAGCCTAAAGAGGACAATATCTGCTAGCAGTGAACTTGGGTCGTTACCCATTTCTATGCCTAATCGACATGAAACTTTAGTCGCAAGAAACATAAACTCGTCTTTATAAGATAATGTTTTTAACTTGAATTCAAACTAAAACAAAAAATCTCAATTTATTAAACCCAAACAAACAAAAAAACAAGACAAATAAGCTATGATCAATGAAAAGGTGAAGTGATTGAAATTAAAAAGGAAAGAAGAAGAAAAAAAAAAAAAAAAAAAAAACACATTAGAAATGATTGAATGAATATAAGCATAACCCATACTTATGGACAGTTTATGGGAATGTGGGGTGTATTTGGCTGATTCAAAAGTGGTAGGACAACATCCAACCAAAACATTTAATAAAAATAATAAAACACTCATACCTTTCTCCAATCTATGTGGGACCCCCACCAAATCCACACCCTTCGGGGCCAGCGTCCTTACTGAGACTCCACCAAATCTCCACACCCTTCGGGGCCAGCGTCCTTACTGAGACTCCACCAAATCCACCCCCTTCAGGGTCCAACGTCCTTACTGAGACCCCTACCAAATCCACCCCCTTCAGGGCCCAGCGTCCTTACTGAGACCCCACCAAATCCACACCCTTCGGGGACCAACGTCCTTACTGAGACCCCCACCAAATCCACACCCTTCGGGGCCCAGCGTCCTTACTGGCACACTGCCTATGTCTTCCCCCTTCAAGAAATAGCCTCCTCGCTGGCGTCGCCCGGTGTCTGACTTTAATACCATTTTTAACGGCCCAGGCCCACCGGTAGTAGATATTGTCCTCTTTGGGCTTCCCCTCAAGGCTTTAAAACGCATTTGCTAAGGAAATGTTTCCACACCCTTATAAATAGTGTTCCGTTCTCCTCCCCAACTAATATGGGATTATCACAATACTATCCTTAGAACCCAATTCAACCTATATAGGCTTATGACATCAGGTCAGAACACATTAAAGAACTTAATTTACCTAATGACATCAATTAATCATCTAACTTAGCCTAAAATACCTAAAGACATTTAAAAATTTTCACACGCGCATTAGATATGAAATTGAAAACTTAAAGACATATTCGATATTTTTTTTACGATCTCTTCCCTCACCGCTCCTATTCTCTTCTCCCACCTTCTTCCACCTTTTTTCACTTATTATTCTTATTCTTCAATAAGAATCTTGTTTGTTTTTTGGTCCAAAAGTGTGGGCTGACCAAAGGTGCTCTTTCTTTTGGAGGTGACTATGGTCTCAATCGAATAAGAATCATTTATGTCTATCGCTATGGGTTTTCCCCATAACTTATTGTCCTTTCCACTTTAAAAACACAATAAATATGTGTGTTTGTGGGGGAAAACTTAAGTATCTGGTTGTGTTTTGTAGTAATGAATAATATCATTTAAGGCATTGCATGAAAAGAAAGAGAGGACTACTAAGCCAAGGATGAATTGCCGGCGATGATAGACTTTGGTTAATGCAAGCTTCTTATTAGTTTGTGGCCGGCAATTCTATTCTTGGCTAAGTGTGGCTTTCTTTCTCTCATGCCATGCCATGATGATGATGGTGGAGGAAGGTATAGTTCATTGGGTTATATTGGATTTCTTATTTGAATTATGTTTTGACATTGTGATCCCAATTTATGTCCTTATTTCAACAAAAATAAATGAAATTTTTCGTAGGAATGGAGATTGAAACAAGTGGTTAGGATAGGGACGGGGACGGGGACGGGGACGGAGACGAAGTCAAATTTTCTGTATTTGCCCTACCTCGTGAGCATTTCTAATGTAAACCCTAATAGTTTAGCATTGTCTCCGTTTTACTCCATGTGAGATTCCACATCGATTAGAGAGAAGAACAAAACATTATTTATAAGGGTGTGGAAACCTCTCCCAAGCAAGCACGTTTTAAAAACCTTGAGGGAAAGTTCGAAAGAGAAAGCCTAAAGATGACAATATCTTCTAGCGGTGGGCTTGAGCTGTTACAAATGGTATCAGAGCTAGAAACCGGGCGATATGCTAGTGAGGAGGCTGAGCCCTAAAGGGAGGTGGATTGCAAGGTCCCATATCAATTGGAGAATGGAACGGTTGTTAGTGAGGACGCTGGGCTTCGAGGGATTGTGAGATCCCTCGACGGAAAATGAATATTAGGGTACGGAAACCTTTTTCGAGCATACGCGTTTTAAAAATCTTGAAGGGAAGCTTGGAAGGAAAAAAAAAAAAAAAAAAAACAATATCTGCTAACCGTAAGCTTGAGTCATTACACTCCATCCCTAAAATTAACTAGCCAAGACATGACTCGAGCTTAGGTTTCAACCATGCAAGTGCTACATCAAATCAAAGTTGCAACTATTACTTGCAAGGACATCGTGGGTAGAAGGGTTGTGGACACGTCGGTATCGGGTCATATTGGAGTACAGTAGCACACCATTAATCTTCATATCTAGTTCGTATCGTTTCCCTTTCTTTTATAGCTTATTTATCTTTTTTAGATTATTTGGGTAAAGTTTTGCATAACTTAAAACAAATAATTCCACCATTAAAAATAAATTAAAATATACGAATGACACGGTTCGGCATATAATTTCAAACAAAACATGAAAGATTCAAATTATACAAACATGATTGATGCCCTAGGACAGTCTCCTTTATGACCTTGCAGTTCCTAAATGCCTCCACCTCGATTAACAGTCAGCAAACACCTGAAAAAATGTAGAATGGGGCGAGTATCAAAATACTCAGCAAGCAACATACTTATAGGCTCTTGCTGCATCCAATCCCTAGTAGGCTATCACATACTTTTCTCTAGACACTAAGAAGTTTGTGCCTAAGATCTACAACTATCTGAGCTTTTGGGAAGGTCTCCAAGTTTCGAGTGGTTCTCTCGTCCATTCCAAATCCACTTTGGGTCGGAAGGATGTTCACCCATTTCTGTTGTTGCAGATGTACTAGATGACGTATCTTAGCTTGGGGTGAACTAACTTTCTTGTTCCTTTGACTTAATTAGCTTGTTGTGCCACAACAATGAAGGACCGATATTTTGAGTCGAAGCTCGATTTCATCATATCTCATAGGACACTATTGTATCTTTGTCATAGCACATCTATGGCAGGTTAATTGGTTATCATTCCATAGGAATTACATAGAATCAACTTAAATTTTTTATATATATAAATTTGTCAGTTGTGAAGATTAATATTTCAACAGGATAATTAGGTGCATAATGATCTTAAATCTTGAGTGAGTTGTGAATTCTTGACTGTAAATAGTTTAGTAATTAATTTTGTATTATTGTAGCTTAAATCTCTACCTTCTTGAGATCTCATTGCTAGCATGATCAATTTAGTCGAAAGAAAATTTTTAATTATTTAAATTAATATTTAATATATTAGCTATATTAAAAATATATTTAATTGAAATTATTTATATTAATATTTAATATATTAGATATATCAAATATAAAAAGAAAAATATTGTAACGTTCTTATTTTCCTATTACAAATGAAGTCATCACTGTATGTATGACATGTCTCTTATACACAGAAAAATTCATTTAAAACATTTTATAAACGATGTCATGGACTTAAGCCTCGTAAAAACTAATTGAAAAAAAAACATCAATGAAATAGTAGAAACGAAATAACAATAAGGTCCAAATAACGAGAACACCCTAATTTACCACAAGGGCTATAATTTAAGCGTAAAGAAAAATGTCCTAGCTTTGGTTCTATGGCATTTACAGTGACGCCGTCATCCGTATAGAGGTGTCTTACGTTTACCTGAAAAAAAAAAAAAAAAAAAAAAAAGAAAAAAAGAAAAAAAGAAAGTAGTTTGAATATTTAAAAATAATAAGTAAATAACCCAATCGGGACAAATACAAACTATCATGGACATAAGGTGTATTCATTAACATAATTTCCATAGTATGGTACATAGAGGTTCATACATCAAACAATATAATATAACATAATTTGTGTACGACATAACATATATTATAACATAAGCATAACAAACGACACGTGTAGGAAACCACAAACACTCGTTGGCAAGTATTTCAACCAACCAACAGTAAAACCATTTACATGGTTGTCTAAGTCGAAGTTACTAAGTTCCCTTCGTGCTAGCATGAACTAGCTCTTGAAATTTCAGTTCCATCTTTGAAGTCCAACGACATCTTGTCCACGTAGGCTATAACGGCTCAAGTCCACCGCAAGCCGATATTGTCCTCTTTGGGCTTTTCTTCAAGGTTGCTAGAGAAAGGTTTCCACACCATTATGAAGGGTGTTTCGTTCTCCTCCCCAACCAATGTGGGATTCTCACAATCCAGCCCCAAATGTCCTCCTCTCCAACCAATGTGGGATTCTCACAATCCAGCCCCAACGTCCTCCTCCCCAACCAATGTGGGATTCTCACAATCCAGCCCCGACGTTCTCCTCCCCAACCAATGTGATTCTCACAATCCACCCCCTTCTGGGCCAGCGTCCTCGCTGACACTCGTACCTTTCTTCAATCGATGTGGGACCCCCACCAAATCCACCCCTTCGAGGCACAACATCCTTACTGACACACTGCCTCGTGTCTACCTCTTTGGGGAACAGCCTCGTTACTTGCACATCGTCCGGTGTCTGGCTCTAATAATATTTGTAACGGCCAAGTCCATTGCTATTATTCTCTTTAAGTTGATTGTGAGAATCCCACCTTAGTCGGGGAGGAGAACGAAACAAAGGACTTAGACCGTTACATTAGCCAAGCTTAAATTATCATGGATTAAGTTCTTGATCTAAGAAAATCTTCTTTAGAGATAGAATTTTTCATTAAGAGTTTATAAATTTTTGTTTTTTGAATTTAAATCTTTTGTTAAGCGTTATGGCAGTGCAGCGCCAATTGCAACAACGATTGCTGTAATGCTAAATGTGCGAGTAAGCATAGAGGAGGGCAGGGCTATTGCGACACCAACGTTGGGATTCATTTATGCCAATGCAGCTATCCTTGCTCATGCATGAGATGTGCCTTGAATTATGCACCTTCCATTTGTAAACACATTATATAAGTACTTAATAAACTCGACTTCGATTCTCATGTATTTTAATTAGAAATATTGTCGTTGGCGTTGAAACTCTTCTCGGTAATGCAACGTAAAATTACCCATGAAAAGATACATATAGGAAAATCTTTTTCTTAAAAAAAAAAAAAAAAAAAGAGAAATTGAAACCTTAGTCGCTGACCTACTCGGCTATAACAATTGAGTGAGGTCGGGTATCCTCATAGCGCACATAGGCCGAGGTCCTTAGCAAGTGTCCTTCTCGTCTCATCTTCACTATGTTTTCGGTTTATCATACGATCGTTGTCGCCGCCATGGATCAAGGGGTTGGGGGACTAAGGTGTTATCTTATGGACTTAATTGTTGATCACTTATTGTTAGTCTTCACTGTTAAAAGCCGGGATATAAAGGAATATCAGGATCATCAAATTTCGAATATTGGATTTAGATCGCTACAAATGTAAAATTGTGACAGAATAATCAAAAGTTTACTCAATCGCCCGCCCTTCTGGGATGCCCTCAGCGTCGAAGAACATGTACTAGGGTGTATTTGCGACTCATCCAGACCATGGACCGGGACAAAAGAAAGTACAAAATTTTTTCCGTATTAGTGATAGATACAAGTGAATAGGATAGAATGCGTGGAAGAACTCGTTCACTACCTAAAAATAAATAATAAAAAATTTATCGTATCCTTTTATTGTGTATCAAATTTATGGTTTCTATTGGTGCAAATCCAATCATCTTAATTTGCAATTTTAGATAGGAAAGAATTCCCCATTGGTAACAAATGCTTATGGATAAGCTGAGGAAATCCTATTTAACAGAAGGATTATGGCCTTTTTCTTCCAAGAACGGACTAAGAGGGTCAGCTACCCAACTAATCTTCATAATTAAATATCGTTACTGTATAGGTAGATCTCGTTGTCATGGGTAGAGCCAAAGAGGGTGAATTGTATAAGTTAACAATAACATTGATGAAATAAAAGAAAAGCTCCGGTGTATAGAGAGGACCTCACCGTTTAAGAAGTAACCATAGAAACGAAGGAACCCACTATTTCTGTGAGGCCCCCATAAAAATATTGAAACATATAATCAATAAACGAGATCCAAAACGTGAAAATTATTAAACTACCGATCCTGACATTTATTTAAGAATGGATAATTTCTTGAATAGGGAAATGCGAAAAAAAAAAACTCTACGAAAAATCTACGAAGCCTACACAAGAACACATCGAAAGAAAGCATCTACGAATTGAAAAACATCTAAAGAAAACTACCGACCCTATCCATTATTTACGCAAGAACACTTCTAAAGAATACATCGCCCATCGACGGTATTCAAAGCGAAGTAAAGATCAGAGGTGAATATTTCGTTATCGATGTCTACGAGTCGAACTCTTCTGAAACTCCAAAGTTGGATAAGGTGGCCCAATTTCAAGCAATTTTTGTCGACAAAAGAATTCCAATGAGTGGTAAAAAAATAAACATCTTGTTCTTTAATCTTGCCTTTGGTCAAGAACATGGGGCTCACCCTTTGAGCCTCATCAACAATCTTGACTTCCATGACACCGTTTGCATCATTCAAGAGCTCCTTCTCATTTGGGGTGAGGAAATCGAAGAACATTTTCTTGATTCGAAAAAACAAACGCCCTTTCTCGTTCATATCAGCTTCTATTAATCTCTTATGAATCACCAATTGGAGATTGTATCCATGCATGTCCTCGATCTGCTTTCGCATCTCAGTTGGCATGTCTGGCTTTGTGAAGAGAAAAAATGAATTACGCCGATTTGACATCGATGGATATGGAGAAACTGATATAAGTTAGAGATTGTGAGAAGAGAATGGAAAAAACCATCTAATATATATACATTCTAAGAATTGTTTACTTGGATTCACTCAATTTTTATGGTAATACTTTCAAATTTTTGCTTTGAGGAGATATTACTAAAATTCAACCGTTTTAACTTAAAATTCGACTATTTAATTTACTCTTATATAATATCTCAACTTTATAATCTGTAACTAGCTTCGGGCACATATTGTTGTCCCGTGTTTAGAATTTTCGACTTTAAAAGTGCTTTAATTTATTATGGTCTATGATTTGAATCTTTTCTTCAAATTTTTGAAGTAAAGACCACAACTTCTAACTACAAATTATGAGTTGAGTTGTTCTACTCATAATCTTTTTGTAATGGCCTAAGCCCACCGCTATCGGTTAGCAGTGGGCTTCGGAGGTTAGAAATGGTATCAGAGTCAGACATTAGGCCGTGTATTGGAGCTCAAAGGGGGTGGATTGGGGGATCCGGTATCGATTGGAGAAGGGAATGCGTGTCAGTGACGACGTTGGGCTCGGAAGAAGGGTGGATTGTGAAATCTCACATCTGTTGGAGAGGAGAACAAGCATTTTTTAAAAGAGTGTGAAATCTCTCCCTAGAAAGGGTTTTAAAAACGTTGAAGGAAAAAATTGGAACCGAATGTTGGATGGTGAAAGAACCACATGAGCTAATCTAGGGAATGTTGATGGGTTTATAATCTAATAATATTCTCTCCATTGGTAGGAGGCTTTTCTTTAGAAGCCCAAAGCAAAGCCATGAGAGCTTATACTCAAAGTCGATGTGCCAATAGGCTTAGACGTGCCAATAGACTTAGACGTACTCAAAGCGGACGTGCCAATTCACTATGTTTTTGGTTCATCTAATATAGTATCAAAGCCATGCCCTAGACTTAGACGTGCCAATAGATTCGTAAATCCTCAAATGTCAAACAAAGGACTCCAAAAGACAATTGATGTGGAACCCCCTTCAAATCCATCCCCTTTGGGGCCTAGTGTCCTTACTGGTACACCGCCTCGTGTCTATCCCCCTTCGAGGAATAGCGAGAAGGCTGACACATCATCCGGTGTCTGGCTCTGATACCATTTGTAACGACCCAGATTCACCGGGATTCTCCTCAAGGCTTTGAAACGCGTTAGTAGGAGAAGGTTTCCACACCCTTCTAAGGGGTGTTTTGTTCTCCTCCAACCAATGTGGAACATCACACTTATGGATCAACCGTAGGTAAGATAATTGGCCTTTGATCAAACGTGGGACATCACAGGAAATAAAATTTTGGAGAGATTTTTTTTTTCTTTTTTTTTAATAAGAATGGGTGTGAAAACGGTTGTTTTCCATTGTCGACGTGCCTTCCACCATGCTTTTTATACGTACTCATGGAGTGGAAGAAGATTATCGATAATTATATCGTCGAGTTTCACGTGTGGCGCTACTGACCGTGTTTATGATGTGGTTAAAATATTGTTTAATTTCTAAATATGCATAAGCGACTAATAATCAAATTATTGATTTCACAAGGAAATTTGTATAAATTACTTCACTCGATTCAAGGTTAAATGTTGCATTAAATACACATACACATGAAATCATTACCATTTGTTTTGTTTTGTCGTTGATTTAGCTACACTAATAACAAAAACTATAGTAACATATAACATCATAAAATGTGAATCTAATTGGATTAAGGGGTTGGGAGACTAAGGCGTTATCTTATGGACTTAATTGCATATTGCACATGTACAATTAATCGTTTACTCTTTGCTCTTCTTCTTTCGAGAGTCACCGAGGATGTTGATTTCCATCAAACACCCAGAATTTGCTCTAATAGCTACCACGTTTACTCCTATCGATTGCACTACAAGGTTACACGTTGGTCTTCATTCTTTCTAGAGTACTCGAGGATGTTAAATTACAAAAACAACAACCTTTTGCATAAAGAAAAAAACGGATAAATTACAAAAACAAAATGCACCTCTCTTCCATAGCAACATGATATTCTTCTTGATGGCGTTCAACTCCTTAGAGAAAGATGCTTCTCCAAAAGATGCTAACCCTCCTTTATGTTACTCTGACATAAAAATAATTGTATTCGTGGTTTTTATCTATTTAAATGAGAGTTATCACATTCCTAAGCTTAATTTTTTTCGTCCATATTTTAGTCTCAATAAGACTATTTTATTAGGAACTTTACTCATCATCCTCTTAGTTCTAGAATGCCTCCACTTTTGGTGTGAGTCACCTGGCATTCGATAGTTGACATTCGAGACAAACATTCATTCTCGTGTTCCTATCAGATTACACCTTATCCCATAGTTCCCAGTATGCCTCTACTTTTATTTGTTGGTCACTCATTCTAAGCATTAGCATTCTCTTACGACATCCATAAATGTTCTAGCAATTTTCAAAAATGGTCTACCCAAGATAATTAACGCATCATTGTTAATCTTCACTCTTAGAAGGGGATATAAGAGAATGTCAAGATCATCAGATTTCGAATCCTGATCTTAGATCACTATAAATATAAATAATTGAGACAAAATAATCAAAAGTTTACTCGAGGCCTCCTAAAAATATTGAAAACATATAATCAATAAACAAGATCCAAAACGTGAAAACTATTAAACTACTGATATTGACATTTATTTAAGAATGAATAATTTCTTGAATTGGGGCATACGAAAAGAACTCTACAAAAAAATCTACGAAACCTACACAAGAACACATAGAAAAACATCTACGAATTGTAAAATATCTAAAGAAAATTACCTACACAAGAACAATCTAAAGAAAACATCTATGAATCGTAAAATATCTAAAGAAAACTACCTACACATGAACAACCTAAAGAAAACATCTACGAATTGTAAAATATCTACAAAAAACTATCGATCCTATCCACTATTTACGCAAGAACACTTCTAAAGAATACATCGGCCATCCATGGTATTCAACGCGAAGTAAAGATCAGAGGTGAATATTTCATTATCGATGTCTACGAGACGAACTCTTCTGAAACTCCAAAGTTGGATGAGGTTGCCAAATTTCAAGCAATTTTTGTCGACAAAAGAATTCCAATGAGTGGTAAAAAGATAAACATCATGTTCTTTAATCTTGCCTTTGGTCAAGAACATGGGGCTCACCCTTTGAGCCTCATCAACAATCTTGACTTCGATGACTCCGTTTGCATCATTCAAGATCTCCTTCTCCTTTGGGGTGAGGAAATCGAAAAATATATTCTTGATTTGAAAAAACATACGGCCATCTTTCTGGTTCATATCAATATCTATTAATTTCTTATAAATCACCATCTGGAGATTGTATCCATGCATGTCCTCGATCTTCTTTCGCATTCGAGTTGGTATGTCGGGCGTTGAGTATATAAAAAACTTAATACGCTTATTTGACATCGATCGATTTAGAGAAACTGACATAAGTTAAGATTATGAGAAGAAAAAGAAAAAAACCATCTAATATATATACATTCTTAACTTGGATTTTTGCTTGAGGAGATATTACTAAAATTCAACCATTTAACTTACTATTATATAATATATAAAATGTAACTAGCTTCGGGCACCTATTGTTGTCCCGTGTTTAGAACTTTCGACTTTAAAAAGTGCTTTAATCTCTTATGGTCTATGATGATTTGAATCTTCTCTCTACAAATAATGACTTCAAATTTTTTAAGTACAGACCACAACTTCTAACTACAAATTATGAGTTGAGTAGTTCTACTCATGATCTTTTTGTAACGGTCTAAGCCCACCGCTATCTGTTAGCAATGGGCTTCGGCTGTTACAAATGGTATCAGAGTCAGACACTAGGCGATGTACCAGTAAGGACACTGGGACTCAAAGGGGGTGGATTGGGGGATCTAATATCGATTGGAGAAGGGAATGAGTGTCGGTGACGACATTGGGCTCCGAAGGGGGTGGATTGTGAAGTCCCACATCGGTTAGAGAGGAAAACGAAGCATTCTTTAAAAGGGTGTGGAAATCTCTCCCTATAGACAACGTTTTAAAAACCTTGTAGGAAAAAATTGAAAAGGAAAACCCAAAACAAACAATATCTACTCGTGGTGGACTTGGACCGCTATACTTTCAAATAGCGAGAAGCATAATCCATGATGCTTAGGACACAATATATCCCTTTCTTAGTAGCCCACTTATCCCTTAAACACTTTGTTCATCAAATTCATGAAAACTATAGGCACATTCTTAAACACTTTGTTCATCAAATTCATGAAAACTATAGGCACATTCTCAATAGGGTTGTACATCTAATTCGAAAATCTAGCATCCCTAACCTGAATTATAAGAGTTAGATTGGGTGTTTCTTTAACTGATTTTATTTGTTTTGGGTTGGGGGTTGAGGGGAAAATTTTTCGAGTCGACTCAGACCCAAACCTGTTGTTTTTGTAATATATATTCAAAATAAATTTAGAAATCTAACCCGTAGTACTCTCGTCTCTCGAGTCTCGCCCTTTATCGCCCCTATTCTAGCGTAGCATTCTCGCCCTCTCGTCGTTGCCACATAACACTCTACTCTCACCCTCTTGCCATCGCTGCACAACACTCTTGTCCCCTCATCGTGGCCTTCTCTCTAGACCATCGCCACATGTCATTGCCTTCGAGATCGTAATAAGGTAAGTGTTAAAGTCTCAAGCATGTATGTAGATTATCCGTTAACTCATATGACACCGCCTAAACTCATGTTTGTATCATTGTCTCTTGTTCTCAACTGTTGGGAACCATTGGCAAATTCAGTATTGGAAATACTGACGCTCCTTGAAACTGGTCGAATAAGTCAATATATGTAAAAGTGGTCCTCATTTTTTTATTGATATTGTGTTCAACTCTTGAAAGTCAATACACAGGTGCAACGATCCATCTTTCTTCTTTACAAAGAGAATTCATGTGCCCTAGGGTGATCCATTAGGAAGTATGAAATCCTTGCTATGAATATGTGTATATCTAACCGTGACAGAGGAGTGTCGTGGCGTGTAAATGATTTATTTATAATTTCCATTCTAGATCTGAAACTATTCGTTTTAAATCACGATCCTAATTAATAAGAGTGGAATAACTCGGTTTGCTACAAAAAAAAAAAAAAAAAAAAAAAAAAAAAAAAAAAATCTCTCCAAAATTTTATTTCCTGTGATGTCCCACATCTGTTGGTGAGGAGAAGAAAATACCCTTTTATAAGGGTTTGGAAACCTTCCCATAGTACATGAGTTTTAAAGCCTTGAGGGGAAGCCCAAAGAGGACAACATCGGCTAGCGGTGGGCCTAGGTCGTTACAAATGGTATCAGAGCTAGACACCGAACGAAGTGCCAGCCTTCTCACTGTTCCCCAAAGGGGGTAGACACGAGGCGGTGTGCCAGTAAGGACGTTGGGCCCCAAAGGGGGTGGATTTGGTTGGTCCCACCTCGATTGGGTAAAGTAACAGGTGTCAGCGAGGACGCTGGGCCCCAAAGGGGGGTGGAGTGTGATTTCTCACATTGGTTGGGGAGGAGAACAAAACACCATTTATAAGGGTGTGGAAACCTTCCCCTAGTAGTAGGCGCACCCACCTCGATTGAAGAAAAGAACAAGTACCAGCGAGGACGCTAGCCTCGAAGGGGAGTGGATTGTGATGTCCCACATTGGTTGGGGAGGAGAACTAAACACCATTTATAAGGGCGTGGAAACCTTCCCCTAGTAGTAGAGACTTTAAAGCCTTGAGGGAAATCCCGAAAGAACTAAACACCATTTATAAGGGCGTGGAAACCTTCCCCTAGTAGTCGAAGGGGAGTGGATTGTGATGTCCCACATTGGTTGGGGAGGAGAACTAAACACCATTTATAAGGGCGCGTGGAAACCTTCCCCTAGTAGTCGAAGGGGAGTGGATTGTGATGTCCCACATTGGTTGGGGAGGAGAACTAAACACCATTTATAAGGGCGTGGAAACCTTCCCCTAGTAGTCGAAGGGGAGTGGATTGTGATGTCCCACATTGGTTGGGGAGGAGAACTAAACACCATTTATAAGGGCGCGTGGAAACCTTCCCCTAGTAGTCGAAGGGGAGTGGATTGTGATGTCCCACATTGGTTGGGGAGGAGAACTAAACACCATTTATAAGGGCGTGGAAACCTTCCCCTAGTAGTAGAGACTTTAAAGCCTTGAGGGGAATCCCGAAAGAACTAAACACCATTTATAAGGGCGTGGAAACCTTCCCCTAGTAGTAGAGGCTTTAAAGCCTTGAGGGGAATCCCGAAAGAACTAAACACCATTTATAAGGGCGTGGAAACCTTCCCCTAGTAGTAGAGGCTTTAAAGCCTTGAGGGGAATCCCGAAAGAGAAAGCCCTAAGAGAAAGCCCTAACCTGAAGGACTTGGGGAATCCCGAAAGAGAAAGCCCTAACCTGAAGTTGACTTTGTCCTCAATGATCGGATGTTAATATATTGTTTTAAAGAAAAAAGTGATATAGAGTGGAAGATGAAGCATTCCCTTTTCTCAAAAATATGATAGCCGACTCATTCCTTTTAATTTTCATTTGTATCGGTTCATCCCTTAAATATTTTTTTCCATCACAAATAAACTTTTATGGTTCATATGATAGATATGCTCGGATGAAATTACAAGCTAAGTAGTTGGTTAAGTTTGCATCATGGGCCATTGCACGTCTTCTGTTCTACTTGGTTTCAAATCAATCGAGAGATTACTAAATATTTCTCTCTTTCTTGGATATTTCAAGTCGCCATTGATATTGAATTTTATTTGTTGAACACCCATTCTAAATATTATTGTTGTCGTGTGGACATCCATTAATGTTCTAGCAATTTTCAAGAATGGGCTATACCCAAGATAATCAGCATCATTGTTAGTCTTCACTCTTAAAAGGGGATATAAGGGAATGTCAAGATCACCTGACCTTGGACTTAGATCGCTACAAATATAAATAATTGAAACAGAATAATCAAAAGTTTACTCGAGGCCCCTTAAAAATATCGAAAACATATAATCAATAAACAAGATCCAAAACATGAAAATTATTAAACTACTAATCCTAACATTTATTTAAGAATGGGTAATTTCTTGAACTGGGACATACGAAAAAACTCAAAAAAATCTACGGAGTCTACGCAAGAACGCATAGAAAGAAAACATCTAGGAATAGAAAAACATCTAAAGAAAACTACTGACCCTATCCATTATTTACGCAAGAACACATCTAAAGAAAACATCGACCATCCATGGTATTCAACGCAAAGTAAAGATCAGAGGTGAATATTTCATTTTCGATGTCTACGAGTCGAACTCTTCTGAAACTCCAAAGTTGGATAAGATGGCCAATTTTCAAGCAATTTGTGGCGACAAAAGAATTCCAATGAGTGGTCAAACAATATGCATCATGTTCTTGAATCTTGCCTTTGGTCAAGAACATGGGGCTCACCCTTTGACCCTCATCAAGAATCTTGACTTCCATGACTCCGTTTGCATCATTCAAGAGCTTCTCCTCGTCTGGGGTGACGAAATCGAATAAGATTTTCTTGATTATAAGAAACAAACGGCCATCTTTCTCGTTCATATCAGTTTCTATTAATTTCTTATGAATCACCAACTGGAGATTGTATCCTTGCATCTCCTCGATCTGCTTTCGCATACGAGTTGGCATGTCTGGCGTTGTGATTAGAAAGAATGCATTGCGCCACTTGGACATCGATGGATATGGAGAAACTGACATTGTTGAGATTGTGAGAAGAGAAAGGAAGAAGCCATCTAATATATATAGATTCTAAGAATTGTTTACTTGTATTCACTCAATTTCTACTCTAACACTTCAAAATTTTCGCCTAAGCGGGGAGATTTTACTAAAATTCAAACTTTTTATCCCACTCTTAACACTATCTCAATTTTATGGTCAATGAAGATTTGAATTTTCATAATGTCTTCAAATTTTTAAGGTAAAGACTGACAACGGCTAACTACAAATTATGAGTTGAGTAGTTCTTCATAATCTTTCTACAACGGCTCAAACCCACCACTATCTGTTATCAGCGGGCTTGGACTATTATAAATAGTATTAGAATCAGACATCAGGTGGTGTGCTAACGAATACATTGGGCCCCGAAAGAGGGTGAATTGGGAGATCCCATATTGATTGGAGAAGGGAACGAGTGTCAGCGAGGATGTTGAGCTTTGAGGGGCTGTGGATTGTGAGATCTCACATCGGTTGAAGAGGAGAACAACGCATTCTTTATAAGGGTGTGACAAAAATTGCCCACCTCGATAGTTATTGCTTGCAATTTAGCTAAGTCCAACAAAATTCTATCTCCATGAAGATTATAGGCACATTCGTCAAAAGGGTTAACATCGAACTCAAAAATTCAGCCAACCCATCCTAAATTATAAGAGTTGGGTTGGGTAAATTTTTTTAACTGATTTCTTTTGTTTTGGGTTGAAGGTTGAGGGACGAATTTTTCGAGTCGACCCGACTCAAACCGATTGTTTTTGTAATATATATTCAAAATAAATTTAGAAATCTAACCCTAAAGCATAGTCACAAACCGTAGTACTCTCGTCTCTCAAGTCTCACTCTCTGTTGCCTTCTCATCCAGCATAGCACTCTCTCGCCCTCTCGCCGTCGCCACATAACACTCTACTCTCGCCCTCTTGCCATTGATGCACAACACTCTTCTGATGTCCCACATTGGTTGGGAAGAAGAATAAACCACCATGTATAAGGGTGTGGATTGTTAGGTTATGGAGACTGCTGCTTATTTATAGCTTGGTCAACCGTTATATCCTGTAAAGCTATATTGGTTAAAGTTATATATAGTAAATAGCTAAATATAGTAGATGGTTAAATCTGGTAAAGCTATATATAGTAAATTGAACTATATATATATCCCGGTAGAGCTTTAAAAATGTATTTTTTCTATTCTCTGTATTCTCTCTTATACATACTCATCAATACAAATTCTTTTAGTCAGAGTTCTCCTTGCAATTTTCTCTATCCTGTTCTTTGTGTTCATCTAGATCGAGTGTGTGCGTTGTTGTGCGACCCTAACAACTGGTATCAGAGCCAGGTTGAAGTCACCACGATCTGTGAAGATGGAAAGTTCAAATATTGGAATTGAGAAGTTCGATGGATCCAATTTCAGTTTCTGGAAGATACAGATTGAAAATTATCTGTACCAGAAAGATCTTCACGAACCCCTGTTGGGAGTGATGCCGGATACCATGACCACGGAGCAGTGGAAGCTCAAGGATCGAAAAGCCTTAGGGATGATCCGATTGACGCTATCCAGAAACGTGGCGTTTAACATCATCAAGGAGAAGACAACGTCAGATTTGATGAAGGCGCTGTCGAATATGTACGAAAAATCGTCGGCTATGAACAAGGTATATTTGATGCAGAGATTGTTCAATCTACAGATGTCTGAAGGTGGATCTGTTGTGGATCATATAAATGAATTCAATATGATCGTAAGTCAACTGAGTTCGGTGGAAATTAATTTCATAGATGAAATGAAAGCATCGATTTTGATGTCATCTTTACCCAATTCGTGGGATACTGTTGTTGCCGCAATCAGCAGTTCCCGAGGATCTGATAAACTGAAGTTTGGTGAAATTCGAGATGTAGTTCTCAGGGAAAGTATTCGCAAACGGAAAACTGGAGATTCATCAGGCAATGCTCTCAGTGTTGATCGAAGGGGAAGAAGTAAATCAAAGAGCTCAAACAAATATGGGCGATTAAAATCAAGGAACCGAGAAAAATCTCCAAACAGACCAAACGTAACGTGTTAAAATTGTGGAGAAAAATGTCACTTCCGGACAGGTTGTACAAGACCAAAGAGGAAGCAGAATCACAAATTTGGAGATGATGATGATTCTATAAATTCAGCAGAAGACATTGGGGATGCTCTAATCCTCAGCGTGGACAGTTCGATTGAATCCTGGATTTTGGATTCAGGTGCATCTTTTCATTCCTCTCCAAATAAAGAGTTGTTCCGGAATTTCAAGTCTGGAAATTTCGAGAAGGTGTATCTTGCCAATAACAAAGATTTGGAGATTAAAGGAAAAAGGAGATGTCTGCATAAAAACTCCGGCATGAAATCAGTGGACATTAAAGGATGTCAGATATATTCCTAGTCTAAAAAAAGAACCTGATCTCTATTGGTCAGTTGGACAGCACAGTTTATGCAACAAAGTTAGGGAAGAGTTCGTGGAAGATTATGAAGGGTGCTACGGTGGTTGCACGTGGCTCAAAATCTGGAACCTTATATACTACTGCAGGGTGTATGAACATAGCTGCTGTTGCTGAGAGTGCTTCAAATTCAAGTCTATGGTACAATAGACTTGAACATATGAGCGCGAAAGGAATGAAGAGGCTGGCTGCGAAAGGAGTTTTAGAAGGTCTGAAATCTGTTGATGTGGGTCGTTGTGAGAACTACGTTATGAGCAAACAGAAACGAGTTAGCTTCACAAGGACCGCCAGAGAATTGAAGAAAGTGCGGTTGGAAATGGAACCATATGTGGAGCAAGGTTCAACGAAGCAAGTGGGAGTTGAGCTTGAGTTGTAGGAAAACTCACTTAGTGATTTTGTAGCAGATACTCATGAAACTCCTGAGACTACTACTGAGGAACCAGATGTGGAGCAAGGTTCCAAGACCACAAAGCAAGTGGGAGTTGAGCTTGAGTTGCAGGGAAACTCACCTAGTGATCTTGTAGCAGATACTCAAGAAACTCGTAAGACTACTGCTGAGGAACCAGATGTGGAGCAAGGTTCCAAGACAACAAAGCAAGTGGGAGTTGAGGTTGAGTTGCGGAGAAAATCACCTAGTGATCTTGTAGCAGATACTCAACAAACTCCTGAGGTTGTTGCAGAGGAACTAGCAGTAAAGCAAGTGACACCTGAATCGGTGTTGAGAAGATCATCCTGTACTATCAGAGTACCAGATATGTTTGTACCTTCATTACACTATCTGTTGCTGATGAAAGAGAACCAGAGCCCTTTGATGAGGCCCTACAGTTGGAGGATACAACCAAGTAGGAGCAAGCCATGGATGATGGGACGTCTAGGCTTCAAAAATGCGTTGTACTGAGGCTGAGTACGTGGCAATAGCTGAAGCTGGAAAGAAGACGATATGGATGACTGACTATCTGGAAGAATGGGCAAGAAGTAGCACGAAGATATTATTTATAGAGATAGTCAGAGTGTCATACAGTTGGTGAAGGAACCCGATCTATCATTTAAAGAGAAAACACAGAAGATGATACCATTTCACTTGCAGGTTAGTGAAAGATGGTGATGTGTTTGGAGAAGATAGAGGGTGCAAAGAATCGAGCAAACATGTTGACAAAATGTGTTGATGTTGGAATATTGAGGTTGTGCAAAGCCTCAATTGATATGGTGCCATGAAGATGCTCATGGTCGTTTGAGAATGAAATTCTTAGTTGACTAGATCAATCTCCAAGTGGGAGAATTGTTAGGTTATAGAGCATGCTGCTTATTTATAGTTTGGTCAACGATTATATCCGGTAAAACTATATTTGGTAAAGCTATATATAGTAAACTGAACTATATATATATCCCGGTAGAGCTTTGAAAATGTACTTTTTCTATTCTCTGTATTCTCTCTTATACATACTCATCAATACAAATTCTTTTAACCAGAGTTCTCCTTGTAATTTTCTCTATCCTGTTCTTTGTGTTCATCTAGATCGAGTGTGTGCGTTGTTGTGCAACCCTAACATGGAAACCTTCCCCTAGTAGACGTATTTTAAAGCCTTGAGGGGAAGCCCGAAAGGGAAAGCCCTAAAAAGGACAATATCTGCTAGCAGTGGATCAGGGGCGTTACAAATGGTATCGAAGCCAGACACCGGACTATGTGCTAGCCTTCTCGCTCTTCCCCGAAGAGGGGGTAGACACGAGGCGGTGTGTCAGTATGGACACTAGGCCTCAAAGGGGGTGAATTTGGGGGTGATCCCACATCAATGGAAGGAAGAAAAGAGTGTCAACGAGGACGCTGGCCCCGAAGGGGGGTGGATTGTGATGTCCCACATTGGTTGGGGAGGAGAACAAACCACCATTTATAAGGGGATGGAAACCTTTCCCTAGCAGACGCGTTTTAAAGCCTTGAGGAGAAACCCAAAAGGAAAAGCCTAAAGAGGACAATGTCAGCTAGCGGTGGATCTGGGGCGTTACAACTCTCGTCCCCTCATCGTCACCTTCTAGCCAGACCATTGCCACACATCATCGCCTTCGAGATTGTAATAAGGTAAGTGTTGAAGTCTCAAGTATATCATATGTCACTACTTTATGTTTATGTTTAACGGTTGCTTTCTCTTTGGATCAACTTTCTAGATTTTAGGATGAGATAATCTTTTCTAGAATTGTGGAGTTTATAATTTTAAATCAATACCAACTTTCATGTGTTATTGGAGTACGGGGAGTTGTTTCGCAGGTGAAGCCTAAAGCATATATTGTTGGTTTGAGCTTACTTGAAACAATTTCAAGTAAACAGTTTCGGGTTGGATTACCATCTAACCAACCCAAACTTTTGGATTGATTTAAAAAATTTACTCAACCCAATTTACTTATGTACACCTTTAATTGTCAACTCAGAGGACACCATCTAAACTCATGTCAGTATCATTGTATCTTGTGATTGAATTATTCATAAGTTTAGTATTGAAAATAATGACGAACAAGTCATTATATGTAAAAGTGGTCCTTGACAGAGGAGTGAAATTGGCCGAACAAGTCATTATATGTAAATGATTTGTTTATAATTTCCACTCCAGATATGAAACTACCCTATTGGTAATATTTCCTAAAACAATAGCACCCAGTAAGTTCTCTGTTTATAACCATTTAGAAAATCAAATAAATTAGAGAGGGAAGAACAATAAATGGAAAGAGCAATAAATGTATACAAGATATTTGCCTATAACAAAAGATCAAATATGATATATATGATAAACTATAATTCATGACTAAATATCCTTAACACGCAAGCTCGGATTTGAAGCTTGAAACTGAAAAATTCAAAAAAAGTTAGAGAAACACTTTTTGTAAGAATGTCAGTAACCTAATTCGGAGGAGACATCTGATTCGGCAGCATCATATTTTCTTGACTATCGAAAACTGCAGAGGGATCGTCAGGTAGCGGAGATGCTATCTTGTCTCTGACTAGAATAGACTAAGAAGGAGAATAGAGAGCGTCATCTGAAGGGCCTTGGTCATGCCATAAATAGAACAAAAAAAAAAAAAAAAAAAGAGAGAGAGAATGATTCCATGAGGTGTGGACTATAGAGACCCAACCAGCTTCAAAATTAGGGCAATGACTCTATTCTAAGAAAAGTACAAGAGAAAAGTACAAGAGACAGAATGCAGACTCTAGGTGTATTTTAGACTAAGAAAGAAAGAGAGGGGCGGAGATAGAGTAGGGTTTACACCTTGTGGACTGGTTTGCTATCAAGCAAATGAGCACAAGTAAGAATACCTTGAGCATATTTTGCAATTGGAGTTTGCGTTGGTGACTTCGAAGCAACAGTAGGCGAAGCTAGTGGAGAAGTAGCCGACACCATAGCAGGTGGTGAAGTTCCAATGGACGGAAAGGGCGCCAAGCCCCGTGGAGCAAGGGATGAAGACAGTGTTGAAGCCGGAAGAGTCGCCCCAGTGGCCGAAGGAGCCGATTTTGGTGAGGAGGCCGGCGGTGACTTGGTTAGCAAAGAGGCCAGTGCGGCGCCCAGATTCTGAAGGTAAATCTCTGCAGAAGGTCGATGGACTTGTCGAGATTCTGTATATTTCTTATGAAGAATGCTGATGAGGATCTTGAAGAATGCTTATGAGGATCCAGAGGTTAGGGTTTCTATGAAGGATGAAGGGACGATTGGGAAGAAAATGAAAGAGGCTATGTTGGTTAAGGGGAAACCGATGATGTTGGAGAAGGTGAGGTTGTATGTACAGAGCACGGCGAAAAGGGTCTGCGATGGATGATTTAGAGGCCAAAAGGGTAGAGCAGAAAAGTAATCAATCGACTCCGCTTACAGCAGCCATGACGAAAAATCTCTCCCCACTTCCTCCCATTTTTAGTTTGAACGGGGACTCCATACCCCTTTTGAGACGTGTCTCGTGAGGCCCCAATCCCGTAGGTTAAATAGACATCTCTACTTTGAGTCACACATGTGAAATCAATTAAATGTTAATTTAATAGCCACTAATAGAAAGCGTTCATTGCAACATTTAACCTAATATAAGAAACTTATTGATCAAATTAAAAATTAAAGAGCGTGATCTTAACAAACCTCATAATTCATACGTAGTTTATATAAATTCCTCCTATTTCAAGGTATTAGTATAGATAGTGTTAAATTTATTTGTTAAACGGAGGAGTTTATCTTTTTAATACTATAAAGATAGCATATGAGAATTTAAACCTCTGAATTCAATAAAAGTATTTGTTAATAAACGTGGGTATCAAGTTTTCTGGATCTTGTGATCGAAACATTTAAAGTTATAAATTCGAATAAAGTTTATTTTAATAGTGATCGATAGTGTGACATGACGCTTCCATAAATGATATCCTAAGAATAAAAAATGTTCATATTATCATACATTAGTGTCCATTTACTTTATTATAATGTTATATGCATCTTATCATGCAATCTCTTATCCTTTCTTTTTCTTTAGTGGTATGGATTTTAGGTCTTTTCTTAACATTGTCGACTTCAATATTGTTAGTTTTGTTTAATATATATATATATATATATATATTTTACTAAAGACTAAAGAAAAAGACACGTTCAACGGACAAAATGAAGGCATGAAACTTAAATCAAACCGTCAGTCATTCTGTAAGACCCAAACGCCACATAATCCTCTAAAATAGAACCAAATCTATCCTATCATAATATCTTGTGTAAACGTGCATGGAAACGTACATAACATGTCAGGAGGTAAATGTCACAAATAATCTCGTAAACATGTAAGAAATTGTATCATTTGATCATCAGTTCGTTCCATTATCAGGTCCCTCTAAACATAACATCATGTTATGTAACATATTTAATATAACTATATATCATACAAGCAAATATGCATTCTAAATTCTATGTACTTATTATCAAAGATTTTAAGGAGTTATTCAATCAAGCTACTTACCTTAGAAGGTGTTTCAAGCAAAATAGTTTTTCCTATAAACCAACACTTGTCTGGATGATCGTCATTGTGTGAAAGAGAAACTCAAATGCAAACGGGAACATTTTATTAGACTGATTGCACGAAGGAAAGATCGAACATAGTATGATCACCTGAAAACCTAGGTAAGAGTTATACAAATTCGATGCGACTTGTTAATCATGGAAACCCAATGTCGTTGTATGTGAACTAAAGGTCGATTTGTGAGCCAAAGGAGAGATAGGGAACAAACGACACACGTTTTACTATTGCACCCTCCACAAATATCATACGAAGAAACAACACACGTCATTTAAAGCTTAATCATGTGTTTTCCATTAATACAACAATTTATTTTAAAAGTTTATTGCTTGATTGGCAATTTGAGATGAAATATACGTATGTGATCAGCTACATAGATAGAATTCCTTGAGTTTCGTGATCCTCTATACTTATAATATTTCTTTAGCCGAGTTTATAGGGAGGTATTGTATGCTATGCCGCTCATCTCTATTGACTAAATTTTTCATGTCAACAATGACGTGTGTCACAACCTAACAATGGTTGTGCCATAAAGTAAGTTATTGAGGACAATGACTAGTTTAAGTGGGAGAGAACGACACAACCTAACTAGGAAAACAGCAGGTTGTGACCCTCATGTGATTCACCTTAAGGCTGGTCATGAGCGTATCAAGATCACGACTCCGCACGGTTGAAAAAATACGACCGTGACAACGTAACAAGTTTCGGTTCATATAATTAAAACTATTTTTCATTAAAATAAAATACATTAGTAGTGGCATATTCGTAATTTAGAAATGAAACTAGGGGCATTTTCGTACTATACCCAAATCGAGGAATCCACGAGGCTAGAGCTGAGGCTCCTCTTTTAAGTGGGACCAGGTTCCCCATCTTTTACTTTTCACTTTATTTTGCTTTTTTCTAATTCTTAATAATAATAGTAATAATAATTATTCCTTTTCCCTTTTTCTCCACCCCTTTTCCACTTAATTACCAACAAACCAAGCTCCTGGAACCTCTGGCCGTACACGTGTCCTCATATGAATCGGACGGTCGGATGATAATTTGACCTTGATAACACTGTGGCCGTTGGAGTTTGAGCTGATCCGACGGCTGGGAATCGATTTCCGGATATAACTGGCGCCTCTACAGTCTTCAGACATCGTACAGAATCTAGAGCTCTGATTGGTTGTCTTTCAGGACAAAATTTATTTAGTTTCAATTATTATTTTATTGTTATTTTTTTAGAAAAAAAAAAAACATATTAATTATTTTTAAATTAATTATATGGACTTTGAAATTTGAAATGATGTAAACTAAAATAAAATAAATACAAAATTCATGACTAAAATAATTTTTTCCATAAAATTTTAATTTAGCTCTTAAACTTTTCGGCCCAGCATCCATCAAATCCACCCCTGTTGGGGCCAACGTTTTTACTGGCGCACCGCCTCGTGTCTACCCCCTTTGGGGAAGAGCGAGCAAGCTGGAACATCGTTGTCATTGTTCGGTGTCTGGCTTTGATACCATTTGTAACAGCCCAGATCCAACGCTAGCAGATATTGTCCTTTTTGGGTCTTTCCATTTCGAGCTTCCTCTCAAGGCTTTAAAACACGTCTGCTAGGGGAAGGTTTCCACACCCTATAAACGGTGTTTTAACCTAAAAAAAAATTATATAAGAAAATATTTTAAAATATTATTTCTACTTTCCTTAATATATAAAAAAAATGAATAAAATTGAGTTTTTGAGTTTTCTCAAATAAAATTTATGTCTGCCCCTTCTATCTTGTTGGATGAAAGTCCAACATCGGCTAATTTAGAGAATGATCATCAGTTTATAACCAAAGAATATAATCTTTAATAGTACAAGGCCTTTAGGATTTGCTGGAAGCGGAGGGACAATAAGTCTCCATACGAACTGCCCACACATTTGCTCCTTTAGGATTTGCTGGAAGCGGAGGGACAATAAGTCTCCATACGGACTGCCCACACATTTGGAGAGTCGGATTTATTTAACATATTTAAGTAATTTAAATGTATGAATATTTTAGTTTTAGTGTGAAAAGAAAGAGAAAAAGAATCTTTTTCCAAAAAGGAAATAATTTCAATAAATAGTTTTTTTTTTTTTTTTTTTTTTTTTTTTGAAATTTGCATTGGGATCATAAAAAGGTTTCTCCATTAGAGGAGTTGAAATTTTCAATGATTGTGTTGGAAAATTTTAAAGTATATGCTTTTTGGGATTAACCTAATCATATCAATTATTGTTTTTTTAGAAACAATTTTAAGATAATTTTTTAATTAATTACTCGTTCATTGATTATAATACATTAATCGAGTCATGAAGAAAGCCGAGCTTAATAAATTTCATGGTATTAAAAAGTTACTTTAAGGATGATAGTCGATGTGAGATCCCACATTGGTTAAAGAGGGAAACAAACAATTTCTTATAGGAGTGTGGAAATCTCTTCGTAATAGATGCATTCTAAACCATGAGGGTGACGACGGTACGTAACGGCCTAAAGTGGACAATATTTATTAGGGGTGGGCTTAAGCTGTTATAAATGGTATCAGAATCAAACACGTCAACTTTCCCCTACCAATAGTTATATACTGTGAGTCATTGTTGTTACTCTCTTGCTTGCATATATAACGTCTCTTTCAAAAATCTCTCTCTGTCCGCTGTCATCAAAAGTGCAATTGTGACAAGTGGCAGGTGCCAACAAGGACACTAAGCTCCAAAGCAGGTGGAGATTGTGGATCCAATATTGGTGGAAGAGGGAAACAAAATATTCCTTATAAGGGTGTTGTTGTTGGAAAGCGAGTGCCACACAATCGCAAGTCTGCTGCCATCAAGAGTGCGATTGTGACAAGTGGCAGGTGCCAACAAGGACACTGAGCTCCAAAGGCTCGAGCATACGTCGCTTGGCCGTAGGCGACGTAAGAACGAATTGACTTAACTCACTTGTCGTTGGAAAGTGAGTGTCACACAATCGCAAGTCCGCTGCCATCAAAAATGCAATTGTGACAAGTGGCAGGTGCCAACAAGAACACTAAGCTCCAAAGCAGGTGGAGATTGTGGATCCAATATCGATGGAAGAGGGAAACAAAATATTCCTTATAAGGGTGTGAAAACAGTGAGGTTGATAGTTGTGCTATGTAATAGGTCAAAGCAGACAATATCTGCTAACGGTGAGCTTGAATTGTTATTGATTTTAAGTACGGTATTCATCTCCATCAAAATAGTTTTTTTTTTTAATAAAATATATAAATATAAAAAATAGGTAATGGCATTATTGAAATATAAGGGAAAAGAAAGGGCAATGTATTGGAAAGGTCGTATGAGCTTTCTTTAATGAGCTACCCGACGAGAATGGATCTTTAGTTTTTTATTTTTCTTTCATGATTTTCCTCTTCCTCCATTCTGGGTTTTTTTGACCGTTGCTTTTCTTTCTTCTAAACCCTCTTCTCTCTCCTCTTTCTCTCTCTAACCTTCATCGTCGTCTCTTTCACTCTCTGTAATCAATCAATCTTTCACTCTTCTCTGTTCCTTTCCGCCGGCCTAGATTCATCCCGTCAGGTACTTTTCCCCTAATTTTTCAGTGTTTTTGTGATTTTCTCTGCTTTTGTTCTTCTGGGTTCTTGTGATTTTCTGTAGAAATCGCAACAATGTTAATAAAATTTCTTGATGGACTGTAGTTTTTCGGAGATCGTGTGTTTTCTATCCACATTTCCACTTCTGGGTTGCGATTGTTTTCTGCTGGAATCGCCACATTGTTGAGTTATTTCTTGATGGATTATGTGTTTTTTCTTCTGGGTTGCCATTGTTTTCTGTAGGAATCACATGATTGCTTCATTGTTTCTTGTTGAGCTGCGAATTTCTACTGATTATGTGCTTTTTCTCCACATTTCCACTTCTGGGTTGCTATTGTTTTCTGTTGAAATCGCTACATTGTTGAGTTATTTCTTGATGGATTATGTGTTCTTTCTTCTGGGTTGCCATTGTTTTCTGTGGGAATCACATGATTGTTTCTTGTTGAGCTGCGAATTTCTACTGATTATGTGCTTTTTCTCCACATTTTCACTTCTGGGTTGCCATTGTTTTCTGTTGAAATCGCTACATTGTTGACTTATTTCTTGATGGATTGTGATTTTTCAGGGGATTTTGTGCTTTTTCTCAATGTTTGTTCTTCTGGGTTGCCATTGTTTTATGAGGGAAATGAGAATATTGGTTCTATATGTCTTGTTGAACTGTAAATTTCTGATATCTCTGTTCATCTCAATGAATTTCTCTCACCCATTTGATGTTTGATCAGGTTTTTCCCATGTGAATTCTGCTAATGGGTCCTCCTTTCTTTTTACTTTGAGCCCTTTATCTTCTTTTCTTGTGTTTTGCTAAGCTCGATATATTGCAGTCATCATTTACAATCTGCCTGTTCTTTACTTTCTGTTCTTTATTTTGTAGTTTTATATACCTATCCTTTTGTTTTGTGTCTCTTTATTGTTCTTTTGGATCTGAATCCAAAATTTGTTCGGTTTCTGTGAAATCTGACATTCGTTGGAGAGGGGAACGAAACATTTCTTACAAGGATGTGGTAATCTCTACCGTTTTAAAACCGAGTGTAACGGCCCAAGCCCACCGCTAGCACATATTGTCCTCTTTGGGCTTTCCCTTTCGGGCTTACCCTCAAGGTTTTTAATACGCGTTTGCTAGAGAGAGGTTTCCACACCCTTATAAAGGGTGTTAGAGAGAGGCTTCCACACCCTTATAAAGGGTGTTAGAGAGAGGTTTCCACACCCTTATAAAGGGTGTTTTGTTCTCCTCTCCAACCGACGTGGGATCTCACAATCCACCCCCCTTCGAGGCCAGCGTCCTTGCTGGGGAGAGGTTTCCACACCCTTATAAAGGGTGTTTTGTTCTCCTCTCCAACAATGTGGGATCTCACAATCCCACCCCCCTTCGAGGCCAGCGTCCTTGCTGGCACACCGCCTTGTGTCTACCCTCTTTCGGGGAACAGCCTCCTTGCTGGCACATCACCCGGTGTCTGGCTCTGATACCATTTGTAACGGTCTAAGCCCACTACTAGCAGATATTATCCTTTTTTGGACTTTCCCATCCGGACTTCCCCTCAAGGCTTTAAAACGCGTCTTGTAGGGAGAGGTTTCCACACCCTCTTATAAAGGGTGTTTCGTTTTCCTCTCCAACCGATATGGGATCTCACAATCCACCCCCCTTAGGGCCCAGCGTCCTCGCTTGCACTCGTTCCTTTCTCCCATCGATGTGGGACCCCCACCAAATCCACCCCCTTCGAGGCCAGGTCACCGTCTCGTGTCTACCCCCTTTCGGGAACAGTCTCCTTGCTGGCACATCGCCTGGTGTCTAGCTTTGATACAATTTGTAACGGGCCAAGCCCACTGCTAACAGATATTGTCCTCTTTGGGTTTTCCCTTTCGGGCTTCCCCTCAAGACTTTAAAACACGTCTTGTAGGGAGAGGTTTCTACACCCTTATAAAGGGTGTTTCGTTCTCCTCCCCCACCGATGTGGGATCAATATATGCTAGCGGTGGGCTTGGTTGTTACCGTTTCCTTTCGAGATTCTAACTAGCAAGTTAAGGATGAGAAGTTCTTGTTGTTTCAGAAGAAATCTTTGGCATCTCCTTCATAGATTTCTTTTTGTGTAACTTCAAAATTAAGAAAAGCATTAATCTTCAAAACCCTCTCTCTGATATTAGGATCTTGCTTCCTTGTTTTGTGTGTGCATTTAGGATACTTTTTTGAAATACTCAAGTAATTCAAGCCTTGAAGTTGCTTCTTTTGCTTGAACAGCCCAGAGAAACCTTATGAATCTGGCAAGAAACACACAGCAATACCCTCGTGATTTCGGTTTCGATTCGAGCCTAACGAATTCGTAGTGTCACAAACTTGTTTCATACAAAGGGGACAAATCAAGATATGGGATGTTCCATGTCAAAGCTGGAAGATGAAGAGGCTGTTAAACTTTGTAAAGATAGGAAGAACTTTATCAAACAAGCTGTTGAGCAGCGGAGACGATTAGCATGTGGACATCTAGCCTACATCCAGTCGTTAAAACGAGTATCTACCGCTCTTCGTGAGTATGTCGATGGATATGAACCTCGTGAGTTGTTGTTAGATTCATTCATTACACCACCTTTCACACCTGTAAAGAAAACAAGTCCTGGTCTGATATCAATAACGCCGAGGTCGTTTCCACAACTTCCGATCGAGTCGAAACCGAATCGAGTGGTGAAAGTAAACTACCTAAGATCAGGAGGAAATGGAGCAGTTTCTGTAGAAGAGAGACCTCAATCACCAGAAATAGTGAGAGTTCAATCTTATTCACCTATGCATCAATATGGATTTGATGGTTTCTTTCCAATGCAATCCCCACCAATGAATTCCTCATTCTTCTCTTATTCTCCTAACAACAGACCAAATATCCCTCCCCCGTCACCGACACCCGAAAGTTCGCAATGGGACTTCTTCTGGAATCCGTTTTCGTCGTTGGATAACTACGGCTACCCTTCGAACAATGGTCTCGATCATATGGCAATGGATGATGAGATCAGAGGGCTAAGACAAGTTAGAGAAGAAGAAGGGATTCCTGAACTGGAAGAAGACGAAACCGAGCAGGAAGACGATGACAATAGCTATAGGTGGGAAGACAACAGCAATAGAGTAAATACCACGGACGACAGAACACGAACTGGCCAAAGTTGTTGTAGAGAGGAAGTTCTTGTTGAAGATGTGGACGAGGATGAAGAAGACGAGGATGAAGATGAGGATGAGGATGAAAACGAGGACGAAATGAACCATGAAAGCGAGATGGGCCATGAACTACAAGGCATACGATCTCGTGGTAATGGGAAGATCGACGTTTCAAGAGTCCAAAATGCTGGACCTGTTGCAAGTACAAGCCAAGAATCAGCAGTGGTCGATCTCGAATCAAAGGACGAAACACCGGGTTTTACTGTTTATGTAAACCGAAAGCCAACGAGCATGGCAGAGGTTATCAAAGAGATAGATGCTCAGTTTATGACAGTTTGTAATTCAGCTAATGAGGTCTCAGCACTGTTAGAGGCTAGAAAAGCTCCCTACATGACTACCTCAAATGAACTTACAGGTTAGTTCCACAATTACTTCTTTTTCCTTCTCGTATGTTGTGAGATCCCACGTCGGTTGAGGAGGAGAACGAAACATTCTTTATAAGGGTGTGGAAACCTCTCTCTAGCAAATGCGTTTTAAAAACCTTGAAGAGAAACCCGAAAGGGAAAGCCCAAAGAGGACAATATCTACTAGTGGTGGGCTTGGACTGTTACGAATGATATTAGAGCCAGACACCGGACGGTGAGCCTCGAAGGGAGGCGGACACCGAGCGGTGTGCTAGCGAGGACGCTGGGTCCTGAGGGGGGTGGATTGTGAGATCCCACATTAGTTGGGGAGGAGAACGGAACACCCCTTTATAAGGGTGTGGAAACCTCTCCCTAGCAGACACATTTTAAAAACCTTGAGGGGAAACCCGAAATGAAAAGCCCAAAGAGGACAATATCTGCTAGCTGTGGGTTTAGGCGGTTACATATGTGATTTGCGTTCAAATCATTTGTTCATGAAGTCTAATTCTTCTTTGCAGCCATGAAAATGTTGAATCCAGTAGCATTGTTCCGCTCGGCTTCATCTCGCTCTTCCTCATCAAGATTTCTAATCAGCTCTTCTGCAACTAAGGACGAAAGTGGTTACGAGAGCACCGACGACATATCGGAAGAATCCAGTTCGTTTTCACCTGGTCATCAATCAACATTAGATAGATTATATGCTTGGGAGAAGAAGCTCTACCAGGAAGTGAGGGTATGTAGCTCAAATCTTCTCCTGACTTCTAATGTTTCCTGCATTAAAACTAACAACACTATCAGTTAGGCTACTCGGATCTTACGAGCCGATTCTTCGATCGTGATAAAAGATGATTATTTGGCCTCAAACCATGTTCTAGATGTCTTATAGAACTTTCTTTAAGGTATAGCAGCGGAGACGACTGATCTTTATAATTTCCGTCTTATGAAACAGTCTGGAGAAAAGATTCGAATCGCGTACGAGAAAAAATGTAATCAACTGAGGAACCAAGACGTTAAAGGTGAAGATCCATCTTCAGTAGAAAAAACAAGATCTACCATGAGAGATCTGCATACTCAGATAAAGGTTTCGATCCACTCGGTTGAAGCTGTGGCGAAACGAATTGAAACGTTAAGAGATGAAGAACTGCAACCTCAACTTCAAGAGTTGGTTCAAGGGTAAGTATCCATTGTTGAACATGGTTGATTAAACTTGAACCTAGCCATCATAGTTCTTGTGATGAACAGGTTAGCAAGAATGTGGAAGGTAATGGCAGAATGTCACCAACTACAGAAGCTGGCGTTAGATGAAGCGAAGCTTCTACTTGCCGGTATACCGTCGAAGTTGGATGCTAGAAAGCTCTCTTCATCTCGTGTCATTGAGCCAAATTGGCTAGCGCGTGCATCAGCCAATCTCGAGATAGAGCTCAGGAATTGGCGTAGCTGTTTCGAGTCGTGGATCGGTTCTCAACGATCTTATATGCACGCAATAACCGGATGGCTTCTCCGCTGCGTAAACTCGGATTCCTCCGACGTTACAAAGCCTCCATTTTCTCCTCGTCGGTCGAATGCATCAGCACTTCCGATCTTTGGACTTTGCATCCAATGGAAGAGGGTCTTGGATGAAATCCAAGAGAAGCCAGTGCTAGATGGACTTGACTTCTTTGCTGCTGGAATGGGGTCGCTCCATGCACAACAACAGCAACGAGACGACGCTCACCGGATACAAGTCGGGTCACAGAGTTCTGGGGGAGCGGAGGGATCGAGCGGGAACATGGAAATGGTGGAGTTTGGGAAAGTTGAAGATGAAATGAGTGCTGAAAAAATGGCTGAAGTAGCTATAAGAGTGCTGTGTGCTGGATTGTCATTTGCTGTGAGCTCATTGACTGAGTTTGCTATCAGTTCTGCTGGTGGTTATAGTGATCTTCTTAAGCAAAGGACAAAAGGAGATGATAGCCACAATAGGGTTTAAGTGGGATTTGGAACATAATTTTACAAATGCTTTATTTGTAGCTTAGAATTTATTTGTTCTTTTTTGGTTGGGTTAGAAAGGTTAGAAATTGGCTTCAGAAGATGTATTTAGTTGAAATCTAACTTAGATTGATATGAAGTAACTTGAATGTATTTTTCTAACCCTTTTCGGGAGGAGTTAGATAGTTCTTCAATCAAAGGCATAGCTGAAGCTGATATTAATGAAAATCGAGCGACTTGACTGAATGCAATAGTGTAGAGAGGGGATTCAAAAATTGACTCATTAGTCCAAAGAGCGAAATCGAAAATTGAGTTTTCAGGAAGATTACAGTCTAAACCATGCTCAAATTGGCTCATATTGCTACATTTATACTATTCCTTTTGTTCTTATTTATGTGCATCTAGAATAAGCCGACGCAAAGCTTCAAACCAAGAAACCGGGTAGGATGGTTACAAGGCCAAGAAACCGGGTAGGATGGTTATAAGGCGGGTTTAGCCCATAATCTTGGTTAAGAGAAGTATGATAATAGGTACTCACAAAATCCAGACTCCACGAGCTATATAGACATCTCTACTTACTGAAAAAATAAATCAATGGAAGGTAAGCAGAAAGAACACATCTAATTCTCAACCATTTAACAAAGATCAGTAGCAAAATTTCATGTCCTTAACAAGAACAGCTAATGAACTGGCAAATTCAAGTAAGTGCATAGACATAATATCCTGAAGAGAAAATTTTAGTGCTAAAAATTATGAGATTGATAAACAATAACAAGTAATTATACCAATTAATCAAAAAGTGAAAAGCCAAGGTCATCATCATCACTCTCTTCCTTCACCTCCTCCTTCGCTGGAGCTGGGGCTTCTGCAGCTGGTGCAGCTCCTCCAGCAGGGGCGGCTGCCGCTGCTCCGCCACTAATGATACCACCGCCACTAGCACCACCAATGATCACCTGAAATAACAAGGTTTAGGGTAGGCGTACATGGTAGGCAATAACAGGCAGGAATGCAGTCAGATACTTGAGGAGATATCATAAATAGAGTTCAAAGGACCCTTCACTTAAACCAAGCTTTTCTAAATACTTTGCTAGAAAGCTTCCCAACAAGGAATCACACAATATCAGAATTTCTTATTCAAAGAAGTTTAATTTAAATGTCAAAGTTAGGGTGAATGCAGATAACTTGTAACCAATCAAGAAACTCAGCAATGAACATACTAGAAATATGATTGCCAGCAATGAAATGATTCAAAATGCAAAATGTGTTCATATATTGAGAAAAAATTTGGAGGTCTGCTGATTGAACAAATTCATAATCAAAATCCATATTCGCAAATGAACAACATTACCCTACAGATCGAACTTAAAGTAACACTCACACATCAAAAAGGAAAAAACTAGGTAAAGATAATCCCGTCATTGCAAATCGACGGAAAAAAAAAACACAATCAGTTAAATACTGAGATTAACCAAATCAAACATAAAAGAGTAAATGCGTGAGATCGAGAACAATCAAGCAATAAAATCAAATATGTTCGAAGAATCCACTAGACAAACGGGTAAAACAGAACATGTGTTGATAATCTCGACAACTTTTTGCCTATTTCAGCGAATATCCAGCAGAGAAAACGAAGAATACCTGAAAAACGGCGGAGCTGGGAGAAACGTAAGAGAATGAGGACTGAACGCCACCGGAGGAATCGACAGAGAGAGCAGACGCAACGAGCTTCCTCTGGAGATCATAGGTTGAAGCGGCGGAACCTTCAAGGTCGCCTGAGTACTGATTGGCGGTCCACTCGCCACCGGATTTCCGACAAACGAAGGTGAAAACTCCCATTGTTTGATCTTCGAATGTGAATTTTGATCGAAGCGAATTGCGAAGAAGCAATGTAGAGCGTAGGACTACCCGCCGTTCTCCAGATTGGTGTTTGGTTTTTATTTTGAAGAGAGGAAGCCCTAGCGAGACAGAAAAATTAGGGTTTTGGTTTGAAATGACTGTTTTACCCTCCTGAGTTTTGTTACTTTCGATTGAGTCATTGCCCTTTTGGGAAAGAAAAATTGTTTTATTTTATACTTAATAGGCTCCAAAAAAAACCTTTTAAAATACTAAATTATAGAAAATATTAATCTCGCGGGGGTGGATACGAACGTGGGACATCACAATCCACCCTCCTTCGAGGCCCAGCGTCCTCGTTGGTACTCTTTCCTCCCTCCAATCGATGTGGGACCACCCCCAAATCCACCCTCTTTGGGGCACAGCGTCCTTACTGGCATACCGCCTCATGTCTACCCCTTCGGGGAACATCACAATCCACCCTCCTTCGAGGCCCAGCGTCCTCGTTGGCACTCTTTCCTCCCTCCCATCGATGTGGGACCACCCCCAAATCCACCCTCTTTGGGGCACAGCGTCCTTACTGGCACACCGCCTCATGTCTACCCCCTTCGGGGAACAGCGAGAAAGTTGGCACATCGTCCGGTGTCTGGCTCTAATACCATTTGTAACACCCCAGATCTACCCCTATCAGATATTGTCCTCTTTGGGCTTTCTTTTTCGGGCTTCCGCTCAAGGCTTTAAAATTCGTCTACTAGGGGGAAGGTTTCCACACTCTTATAAATGGTGATTTGTTCTCCTCCCCAACCAATGTGGCACATCACATGTTATGACTCGAACATTGGACCCAAGGTTGTGGAAACCTCTTCAAAGGAACTCGTATAGGATTTTATGTACAGAGTTTGTACTTTGGCTTAACTCGATCATTCTATATAATAGGATTGGAACAAGAATTTAGATTCGAATTTGCCTCTAACCAGAGGAGAATAAAACACCCTTTATAAGGGTGTGGAAACCTTTCACTAGCAGACACGTTTTAAAGCCTTGAGGGAAAGCCTGAAAAGGAAAGCTCGAAGAGGACAATATCTGCTAGCCGTGAATCTGGGCCGTTACATTTGGAGATAAACTGAAGAAGTTGGTAGGAATATGACGCCCGGGTAAAAGATGGGTGCATGAATGAGAATAATCCTGAGCATAGAGACTCCAAATCTATGTTGGATGACCTCCCAAGAATTTTCCTAAAAAACACGTGAGTTCACTTTACTCTTAGAAGTGGCAAGTAAAGTAGTCAGGGAAATGTCGGGACAACGAGTTGTGGAATTAATTACAAGTTTTAAGATGTTCGAACGGTAAGTTCACTTTACCTCTCGTTTTAAACTTCCTTTAGCTAATAAACACTTTGGCTTAATCCCAACGTATGTTACCAACCACTATCATTCATGTACGACTTTTATAGCTCAAATATCTTATTAGAAGAGGTTTAAATAATTCTTGAACGGACTCAAAACTTAAAGAAAACCACTGGATCGAGCTAAAATACAAGGAAAACCAACTTGAGAGGTGATGAATGTTAAACTGGATAGAAACTAGGCCGAGCTAGACCAAACAAAGGTAAATTGAGTTAAACTGGTATGAACCAAGCTGAATCACATCGATCTTTTCTCTTGTATCTAAATTTGACGTTTTCATTCTACTTTTTCAACAGAAACGATAGTGACGAAGAAGTAATGCACTATGGTGTGACAAAAGAGAGAATTGGAGAGATCGAGAAAGATCGAATTCATTCCCACAAGGTGTCCTTCTAGTTGACGATAGGTGAAGGAAGAGGCTTTGCACATGACTGAAAACGCTAACGAAAATAGCCATCAAATGAAAATCGTAGGGATGTAATAATGACCCTAAACAGAGGTCTTAGAAATTCGAGTTGTTACATTGTAGCTTGTTCTTGAGATTGAATCTTCAGACCGAAAAATTTATGACGTTTGAAGAATTTCGATGTTCAAAAAGTGTTAAATTTTAAAATTGTCAGAGAAGTATGGAAGAAAAATATAGGAAAAGAAAGAAAAAGTCATGTTAGATGAACACAACTCTCTACAATGGTATGATATTGTCAACTTTGAGCCTAAGTTCTCATGGCTTTGCTTTCGGCTTCCCCAAAACACTTGGTCAATTGGTCACATTTTATTCATGAAATGGGTTGGATTGATATTAGTCTGGATATAGCAAAATAATTATATTAGATCTAATAAGTATCTTGTGTCAGAATTAAGAAATTTTATGGTTCGAATCTTTAGTATTCTCTTATTTATTACCTGTGTCTACTATTTAGGCAGAATACTGTCACCCATTCTTACTAAGAAACTGAACGAAACGGAGGGGACTAAACAGGAACAAGAGGGATCCACCGAAGAAGATACTTCTCCTTCTCTTCTTTCGGAAGAAAAGGAGGATCCGGACAAAATCGATGAAACGGAAGAGATCCGAGTGAATGGAAAGGAAAAAACAAATGATGAATTCCACTTTAAAAGGACACGCTATCAAAAGATAAAAAGACCTGTTTATGAAACTTGTTACCCTCCGGATGGAAATAAAGAAAATTAGCTTTGCTTTCGGCTTCCGCAAAACATCTCATACGAATGGAGATAGTATTCCTTGATTATAAACCCATGATCATTCTCTAAATTAGTCGATGTGGGACTTTCATAGGCTCAACTTCTTTTCTTTTGGAGTCTTAGTCGTTTTTTGCCTCGTCTTCTTTTTCTTTTAAAGTCCTTTATTTCCCATTATTGGTTGGAAAATGAAATGGATTAATCTACCGTTTTTAGAAATTAGATAAATTTAATTTATAAATTTTCAATTTAACGAGACTAAAGACTTTAATAAATAATAATATATATATATATATATAAAGAGCGTACATATTTTTTAAATATAGTATTAATGGTAAAAAAAATTTTAAAAAATGTTTAAAGATATTAATAAAAATATTTAAATAATATTTTTCAAAAAGTTGCACATTATTTTAAATATATATATATATATATTTATATATATAAATAAAGCATTATTTTATTTGGGGATGAAAAAACAAATTGAGCTGTATGACCATATGCATTATTGAGGTTGATTATTGCTTTTCAAAAATCAAATTGGCCCATTTTCCTTAATTGCCCTCCATCCTTTTCAAATTAAATAAATATATAAATCACCCACTAAGCTTTATGGAATCTTTTTTTTTTTTTTTTAATTTAAATTATCACATTTCATATGCATAATTTGAATTATTCAATCAATGTCACCATATAATTAATTGTCTTAAAATGTCACCATATAATTAATTGTCTTAAAATATAAGCTTCTCTAAAATAATTACGTGCTTTTCATGCATGCTTTGACTTTTTTTTTTTCTTAGCCTATATATTTATGGTGATTTTGATATTAAAAGCTACAATTTGCTTAATATTAAAAAAAAAAAAAAACTCGACAAATATATTTTTATTCTTCAATACAATATCGTTTACCTATGGAAGTAATTTCAGTGTTAAAAATTAAGATAGGACTGTTAAAAATTCAATTTGTTCTATAAACGGGACACAATGGAGCTATTCTACAAATAATCTTTCATGGATTTATTGCCGCTGTGCTTTTTTTTTTCTTGGCAGGAATAAGTTATGATAGAATACATCTTATCTTGATAAAATGAGCGGAATGGCTATTCCAATTCCAAAAATATTCACGACTTTTAGTATCTTATCGATGGCTTCCCTTGCATTGCTGGGTATGAACAGTTTTATCGTAGAATTAATAGTCTTATTTGGAACTTTCAATTTTATGCTAGGTAGTTTTTTTTTAGTATTTTGTTTAAATATAAAATGAAAAGTTCCTGAACTTTTTGTCATTTTTCAAAATTCAATCCCATATCAAACCAAAAAAATTACAAAAAAAAAAAAAAAAGAAGAAAAGAAAGTTTATATAGTTATCTCATATTTGTTTAAATATCAAATAAATCGAACCTGAGATTAAGCGTGTAATCAAACAAAACGGGACAATTACGTTCCTCCTTTCGTGCTTTCCGTGCCCTTTTTACCTATAAAAACCAAACCAAGTCATTAATTTTGGAGAGAAAAAAAAAAACATGGACTATGATTCTATGAAGTTGAATTAAATTGAATTACACAAACAGGGTTGTCCGAAAATGATGGATAAATAATGGAAACAAGTTCTTCTGGGCTGAAAGTTGGTGAATGATTAATATAAAGAATGCTTGAGAATTAAATTTGTTTATAGAATAAATCTATCTGTCACATAAGAAAATCCCCATAAAAGAAAAGGGAGTAATTTTAATTAATTGATTATTAAGATTCCAGTTCATTTCTGCTTGTTTGGGCTCCTCCTTCTGTTGCAGTTAGTGATCAGCACGCCTTGCCTTGCCTCGCCTTGCCTCTCATTTTCAATACAACTACTTTTGTGGGTCTCTTTCTCTTTCTCTCTCTACATTTCTATACTTGTTTTTTTCTCTCTTCTTCACCTCAACACTTTACTTTCTCTCTCCCCCAAAGTCTTTTTTTCTTTCTCTCTCTCTTGTGCGCTGTGAAAAGTGGGAAACAGTGTTGTTTGTATCATTCTGACCCTGGGACTGGATCTGGGTGCGCTTCTCTGCTTGGATTTTCCATTTCCGATTAGCTTAATCGGCCTCGGGTACTCGGAATCAATCTTTGATTCTCTTGATTTCTGTTCCTTCTTTTGGTTTCAGTGTTGGGGTTTGAATTCTGGAACATGGGTCGTTTTCTTTAAGGGTTTTTTTGTTCATGGGAATTGGGGAAAACTGTAGATTTCTGTGGTTGAATCGTTTTTTGTTGGGTGTTGAGTGTTTGATCTGATCGAGTAATGGGTCTTTGGGATTGAATTTTATGGATTGATTCTGTTGAACTTGTTCTCTGGCTTAGTTGAGCTGAATTGTGTTGAAACTAGACTTGATTTGATTCGTTTTGAACAGTATGTATTGTTCTAGGGAGTTAGAGAGTTGGCTAATTAGTTTATGTATTGTTCTAGGCCTAAAGCTATTGTTTTGAATAAAGATTGTCATGGAAATTCAAGAACAGTGCTAGGCCGTAACATATATATATCTATGTGTATGTCTATATTTATGTTTGGATATTGATGGGTGAATCCATTTGGATTTCCTTGATCTCTCCAGCCTTTCTTTTGCTATTGTTCTTCTGTTTGTTTGATGTTCTAACTCACTAAGTTGTTTCTGAACTTTGCTACAAGACTATTCTAACTTCTGAGGTTCTTTAGTTTGTAAATGTTGAAGTTTTTATGCAACCTTTCAATTCTAAGAATTGGGTCGGGAAGGAAGTGTCGAGTTTCTCATCGACATTATCGGTTGATTTGTTTACTTCGAACTGTCCTAGAATCTTGCTCATTTCATAATTCTTTGTTTTGTTATGCAGGGTGGAATAGCTGTGTTTCTGTGGTGGGAAATACTATAGAACTATGGCTGTCTCCATGAGAGATTTGGACCCAGCTTTCCAGGGGGCAGGACAAAAGGCGTATCCTTAATGATTAAGATTTTGAATTTTTCTGTGTTCGATATCGACACTGCATCAAAAAAGATCCAATCAACTATATTTCAACGCTTAGGATAGTAATTGGTATCTAATCTACCGAGCTATGATCAGATTAGCAAATTTCCAAGAAACTAAAGATTTTATTCATTCCTGTATGACTTCCACATTTTGTTCCTTGACACTTTAAAGTGGGCTAGAAATATGGCGCATAGAGAATTTTAATCCTGTTCCTGTTCCAAAGTCTTCTTATGGGAAGTTCTTCACTGGTGACTCTTATATTGTTCTTAAGGTAACAACAAATGGATATTAATTCCTAAAGAGCAATGCATACGTAGATATCCAAGATATGTGAAGGATTAGTTCTATATGCATACTTATCTGCCTAAAAAAGCATTATATAGTCTACTGTTTATGTCTTGGAATTATTGGGACACAGACAAAGGTTATATACTCAACTTGTTGAGTGTCTTTTTAGCTTGTCTTATTGGTTTATAAATCTCAAATGAATGTTTTTATGTGTTTAACTTTTTTGTGCAGACAACCTCCTTAAAAAGTGGTGCCTTGCGGCATGATATTCATTATTGGCTTGGTAGGGATACTACTCAGGTACAGTATTTATACCATGGAAGTACTTTTCAACAGCCATTTTTTGTATGAAGTTTTGACTAAGTGACTTATTAATACACAGGATGAATCAGGTACTGCTGCCATCAAGACAATTGAACTCGATGCAGCTCTAGGTGGACGTGCTGTACAATATCGTGAGGTTCAAGGTCAAGAGACTGAGAAATTTTTGTCCTGTTTTAAACCATGTATTATACCTCAAGAAGGTGGATTTTCATCTGGGTTCAAGCACACTGAGGCTGAGGAACATAAGACTCGGTTGTTCGTGTGTAAAGGAAAACGTGTTGTCCATGTGAAAGAGGTAAGTTCCTTTTCTGGGTAGGGTGTTTTGGGGATTTTTTGCTTCTTTATGAATGTGGAATTATGGTGACAGGTTCCTTTCAGTCGATCTTCGCTCAATCATGACGACATTTTTGTTCTAGATACCAAGTCTAAGATTTTCCAATTTAACGGTTCGAACTCGTCCATTCAAGAGAGAGCAAAAGCATTGGAAGTTGTTCAATATGTTAAAGATACATATCACAATGGAAAATGTGAGATAGCTGCCATTGGTAAGTTAACGATGGATCTGTTAGTTGGATGTGAAAGATGATCATTGAGGAATATCAGTTTGTGAATTAACTTTTTGTAGAGGATGGAAAGTTGATGGCTGATTCTGAAACTGGAGAATTTTGGGGCTTTTTTGGTGGCTTTGCTCCACTTCCAAGGAAAACATCTAGTGATGAGGATAAGCCTCTTGATTCTCATTCAACAAAGCTATTTGGGTAATATATTTTCTCCTTTTTAGAAAATCCTACCAATGTTATTATGTAATTGAATATCAATGCGCACACACATCTCTTCAGCAAGTTACAATGGTTTTGAACAGAATTGTCAGCTATGCTAGAGTCATAACCAATGACCATCAATAAATCCTAAAACTAAATACATTCTACTTTCCTGTGCGATTGAAAGTTGGTAACCATTTATTATGTACCTCTAAACTCAGTACTGTAGTTCTGAAAGCTATATGTTTGCTTTTAAAGAATTGAGAAGGGGCAACTGGAACCTGTTGATGCTGGATCTTTGACAAGAGACCTGCTAGAAACACACAAATGCTATATTCTAGATGGTGGATATGAAGTATTTGTATGGATGGGAAGAAATACCTCTCTTGACGACCGGAAAAAAGCAACTGCAGCTGCCGAGGTCAGCTCACCCTGTACTTTTGAATCCATTTTACCTGTGTAACATGGCATTATAGAATTTGTTATTAACTTGTGTTGTTAAGTAAACAGAAACTGGTGCATGGGCCTGATAGACCAAGATCACAAATCACTTGCGTGATTGAAGGTTTTGAGACAGCGACATTCCGATCTAAATTTGACTCGTGGCCTCAAGTTACTAATGTAGTGGTGTCAGAGGACGGTCGAGGAAAGGTTGCAGGTTAGGAAGTATCGGTGTTGTCGATGTATCAGTTTAATCTATATTGCCACCAGAAATTAATTTCTTGTGTTTTGGTTCTTGGTGTCTAATTTAGCTCTTCTGAAGCGCCAAGGAGTTAATGTCAAGGGTCTTCTTAAAGCTGATCCCGTAAAAGAAGAACCCCAGCCATACATTGATTGCACTGGGAACTTGCAGGTGTGGCTTCTGAAGCTCTCACAATTGATTGTAGGAACAGAAGTAGAAAGTTTCAAGTATATCTGAACAAAAAAAGGACCTGATGTGAATCTATCTTGATAATTTATTTACTCCCTGTTCAAGAATAAGTGACTCAAATATCATTGAAGGGTGTTTACGCATAGAGGATGACTGAGAGTTCATCCAGGCATCTATTTAGCTATGAGAAGTATAATGGAATCTCTGGTATCTGTCAAGTATATTAATTAGCAGTGGCTAATCAATCCAAGATCATAATATACTGCGTTCTGGAACTTCTTTTTTTATGAGTTAATTTGTAAATATAGCTAACTGTTTTTCTTCTATGGTCAACAATTCCTGTTCCTCCATGACACAGGTTTGGCGAGTTAGTGGCAATGAAAAGATTCTCATTCCTGCCTCTGATCAGTCCAAATTTTACAGTGGAGATTGCTATATCTTTCAATACTCGTATCCCGGAGACGATAGAGACGAATATCTTATAGGAACATGGTTTGGGAAGCAAAGCGTTGAGGTAATAAATGCTCCTAAAGCTTCAAATGAAGAAATCACCACCTTAGCACAACAAAATTTAACTAGCTTATCGTCCAGTTAAGCATTCAATTCCTACACTTTAACATGATGGCTATGGGAGAATTTAACGTCATAAATTAGTCGTATGTTAAGATATTTTTTGGTAACTATGAACTGGGAAGACTGTAATTTGTTATGTTAGGATAAATCCATGCTATCAGTTGTAATATTTCATTATACAGCATCTTAGATTTCAATTATCCCTTGTATGTTCTCTCCCTTATTGTCAGACTTCTTTTTTGTGCATCTCCCTCAGGAAGAAAGAGCTTCAGCATTATCACTGGTAAACAAGATGGTTGAGTCATTAAAGTTTCTTCCAGTCCAGGTAGATTCATCACTTGGATTGTTACTTGATGTACATTTATGTCTTTAATATCTTCTTGTTTCTGATTCATTACATTGTATCCTAGGCACGCATTTACGAAGGGAGTGAACCGATACAATTTCATTCAATTTTCCAAGGCTTTGTTGTCTTCAAGGTCTGTTAGATTCAAGTTGCATTTAAAGAAAGTTGCAGGAGAAATCTTATTTTCCTTGTCTGAAAGATAATATGATGAATTACACTTCAGGGAGGCCTAAGTAAGGGATACAAGAATTATGTTGCGGAGAAGGAAATTCAAGATGAAACTTACCAAGAGGATGGGATTGCATTATTTAGAGTTCAGGGCTCTGGACCTGAAAATATGCAAGCAATACAAGTAGACCCGGTCAGTACTTTTCCTAAAGTGGTTTAACCTTTTTGTACCATGACGTTCCGCTAGTTCTTTAGTCATGCACGCTTATGATAAGGATGTCTTTAGTTAAATGATATTGAGACAGTAAGTTTACTCACAAAGTAGATGCTAATTTGATTTGAGAAACTAAGTGTCTGAACTATTAGTATCACTTAGAGAGGAAATGACACTAAAAGGATTCAAACATTAGACCTTTTGTTTCAATTTCATGTTAAATCAGTACTACACGTAACCCGAAAGCTATACTTTTTACCTCAAAGCTTATATATTCTCCTTTGTCAGGTTGCATCGTCTTTGAATTCCTCCTACTGCTACATATTGAATAGCAGCTCCACTGTCTTTACATGGACTGGAAGCCTTACAAGCTCAGATAATCAAGAGCTTGTTGAGCGGTTGCTGGATTTGATAAAGGTTGTGTACTTTCTGTCCTTGGAAACCGAGTTTGTTGTAGAAGCTTCTTGCTAATGTGTTCTGTAGGAAATAAACCTGATTACATAAATTTATTGCTTCTCATTTCACATCCACAAGCAATTCTTTGGTGAGCTATACCAAATCTTATTTTGGCAAAGAAGTTGAGCGAGTTCAAGTTTTGTTTAACAGGACAGGCTAGAATTCTTTTTTTACTGAATCTTTAACCAAATGGTTAGCATCTTGCATACTGTTTTATATCATAACATTTTCTTGTTGATTTCTTACATGTTTTCCTATTGTCAGCAGCCCAATGTACAGTCTAGACCTCAAAAAGAAGGCACAGAATCTGAACAATTTTGGAATTTGCTGGGAGGCAAATCTGAATATCCTAGCCAAAAAATTGCACGAGACGCTGAGAGCGACCCTCACCTATTTTCTTGTACCTTCTCTAGAGGTCTGTATTATTCTTCCTGCTGGTGAAAGCTGTAAGCTTTATCTTGTGCCTTTCAATTCTGCTAAACTTTTAAATTTGACCCCTTTTCCTTTGATCTTGTGATGATTATGCCGACGTGCAGGGAATTTGAAGGTACATCCTTTTCTCGTTCCAGTCCATAGATATATGTGTTTTTCATTTCGTATTTACTGAGTTTTATTGGGAAATAGATGTATTCCTATGATGTCCTATTTTCACTTTACTTTGATTCTTTGTTTTAATAGCTGGGGTAAGTAGTGGGAGCCTAAGCTCTTATGCCCCTAATCCCTATCTATCCCAAGTCAGTTCCTCAAGACAAGAAGAGTTTAAAGCTATTAAAGTTATTAAATTTTCAACTTAGAGCTTGAACCCAAACCTTGGAGTATCTCCAAATATCCCAAGCAAGGATGAGGAGATACTCAAACCCTTATCACTAGAACAATCATTTGTCCTTGGTATCTATAAATACTCAACATTGACAAGCTAGTGACAGTAAATAACCTTATGTCTTTCCCAAGAAGGTTGGTTAATGTGAAGTTTTTGTAGGTGGTGGAGGTACATAACTTTGATCAAGATGATCTGATGACTGAAGACATGTACATTCTGGATAATCACTCAGAGATATTTGTATGGGTTGGCCAACAAGTCGACTCTAGGAGTAGACTACAAGCTTTAACTATTGGTGAGGTACGAATAATGTATTCCCTCCATAGTTATGTTAATCTTGTAAGCTCAGAGCAGCCAACATCACATGTTACTTTTCGTTGATCTCTCCTCATCGTGTCGGTCTCTTTCTTTTCTAATATCATCAATATCATGTCCTTTCCATATCTTGGGAGTCTGATACTAAAAGTTTACAGTTTGTTCATTGATAATTTTGTCTTTGAAAGTTTTTGGTCAACTTTTCAAGCAAACGTGGATTTTCACTATTGATAACTTTCTTTGTATCACAACAGAAATTTCTTGAACATGATTTTCTGTTGGAAAATCTATCTTCTAAAGCTCCAGTGTATATTATCACGGAAGGAAGTGAACCTCCATTCTTCACACGCTTCTTCACATGGGACTCTGCAAAATCTTCAGTAAGAATTCAACAATTATTCTAGTAGTGCCTAAAAATGTTAGCAAGATATTGACATTTTCAATCATGAACAGATGCATGGAAACTCATTTCAAAGGAAACTTACAATAGTCAAAAGCGGGGGCACTCCTACTGTAGATGTAAGGTTTTTTCTATCAATCTGCAGTTCGTTCCTTTCGATTATCGTATCACTTCTTTTAAAAGACTCATAATCCAATACCATATACGCTTCATGTCTTCCCTTGATTATCGACTGTCCTGCTCCACATTCTTTTCCTAGTTTCCTGGTCTTTATTGCATCCATTAAGAAGTGACTCCTCTATTACTCAGAAACCAAAGAGAAGACCAGTAGCATACGGTGGGAGGTCTGCAGTGCCAGACAAATCACAGCGATCTAGGAGCATGTCTTTTAGTCCTGAAAGGGTCCGTGTAAGGGGGAGGTCTCCTGCTTTCAATGCATTGGCTGCTAATTTTGAGAACCCCAATGCAAGGAACCTTTCTACGCCACCCCCAATGAATAGAAAGATCTTCCCGAAGTTAATAAGCTCGGATTCAGCAAAATTGTCTGTTGCGAAATCTTCAACATTGGCAGCCCTTAGTGCTAGTTTTGAAAGACCACCACCAGCTCGAGAAGCTATCATACCGCGTTCTATAAAAGGTAGGCTTCGACTTATAACTGTGTGGAGACTATTTTCATGCCATTTGTAACTGACGTAATAACCTTGTATTGTGGTGAAGTGACTCCAGAGCCTACCAAGCCTAAACCAGAGACTAGTAATAATGATAAGGAGATTAAGGATAAGGAGAAGGAGAACAACTCAGTCCCAGTCAGAATCGAAACTCTCACCATACAAGAAGATGTGAAAGAAGGCGAGGCCGAAGATGAGGAAGGCCTCACAATATATCCATACGAGCGTCTAAAAACTACGTCAGCCGACCCTATTTCAGACATTGATGTGACAAAACGAGAGGTAACACTAAAACAGTCATGTTTCAAGTTGAATCTATAGATTCTTGACATGATTTTTTCTGAGATGTTTAATTTTGAAACTCTGCAGACATACCTTTCATCAGAAGAATTCAGGGAGAAGTTTGGAATGACTAAAGACGCCTTTTATAAGTTGCCAAAATGGAAACAGAATAAGCATAAAATGGCCCTTCAACTATTCTAACTGTTCTTATATGGTTTCCTTTGATCATTTCACTCAGTTTCCTGCAGTTATATATTACCAGTGGAAGAAGCTTGGCTTTCAAATCCATATGTTGTTAGATTAGATCTAAGGAGCCTCCTGAACTGATTGAACTCAACTGGTAAGGAGTGGAAGGGACAGCTTCAGTGCATTTTTAGCTGCTTCTGTTGCCCAGAGACTTGTGTTCATGATTGATGGACGAAACTCAAGTTTTGTTTTTTTCGCCTGCAGTCGATTGCAAACATCTTTAATTTTTTTTTTTCTGCTCTTTATTAAGCATTTGGTGTTCATTTTTATGTTAAAAGCTATGTTGTGAGCTTGCATTTTTTTTCTATTTTTGAACATATGTTTAGTTTTCAGTTTTATTTTTTCATTCAATTTTTTTCAGGAGAGCAATTAGGTGGTCTGCAATTTATTTTTCTTTGATTTGCATTTCTCGAGGAAGAACAACTGTGTGTACAGCAGAGTGTAATATTCTAGATGACAATAAACTTATAAAAGTGTGATTTTTCTTATATCTTCCCCTCTTAGTTATCTTGCACTCCCTCTTCCATTTCAAAGAAAAATATCATCCGTCTACCGTTTGTAGTGGATGTTTGATATTTCAGGGTTATCGACCAACGACCAATTACAAGGAGGAGAGTCAAGAAGTTACAACAAGCTTTAGTCACATATAATCAAGCTACGGTGAGCTCGTCAAAGGAAATTCTAGAAAAGGTTGGAGACCTTCCTTACATGTTGTGCAAAGTGTTAAAGTTCAAGATAGAGATACATTAAATGCAATTTAATTGACACTTAATGAACTCAGAGTTAAATTTATGGAATTAGTCCAAGGAAGGTTAATAAGCATATTCCATTTATTGCATTATTTAATTAAAATTTAAATGTTTGTTTGTCATTTAAGCTAATTTCTAGTTTTTAATATAGGAGTTAAGATTATATTGTAATTCACATAGGTTACCATATTCCTCGTTAACTAGCCATTTTAGTACGGAGGTTATGGATATTTCTCATCAACTAGCCATTTTAATAGAGAGGTGATGTGTCACTAGGCTAAGTTGTCAAAGGCTATAAAACCTTCTTTTCTTCTTTTCTTTTAGGGTAGATATCACATTTTGGAATTGAAAAGAATAGAGTTTCTATTTTAGATTTGTTGAGACCTTAAGGCAAATTCTTGTGTTTAGAACTTGAATGCTATTGATTAAACCTCAGTTTTCTTTACTCTTGATCTTGATCATCAAGTTAACCCGTTTTACTATTGATTAAACCTCAGTTTTCTTTACTCTTGATCTTGATCATCAAGTTAATCCATTCTAAAACTTTTCCTTAGGTTGATTCCGCAAGAAGCGTCCAACTGGTAAGGTGGCTTGAGTTTTACCAATTTGATAAGAGTTATAGTCGAGGCCTAGGGCACATAAACAGAGTGATCACATGCTTATAGACACTATAACTTGTAGATACCATTTTGAGCCAGGATTGAATCTAAAACAAAAGTTCCCAAACTTTCTAAAATTTTATCGACAAAAACTATATCATAACCTAATTTCACAACAGCTAAGCGTACGTAACTTTCCCTTTAACAAAAAATTCCGATTCGTTCCTATCAAGAACTCACGAACTCAACTCAAAAGAAGATTCAAATTGATAACTCAATCCAATTCATTCAGTTTCCCCTGTTAACACGCCTAATTCCAATTATAACAATACTCGGCCCTATTTCTAGATTTAGAAGCAAACAATCAATAATCTCTAAACTAAAATCATGGATCACTTAACTGAAAGCACAGCGGTAGGGAGGACGCTGCTCTTGCGTCGAATTCAAGACCTTATCTGTGCATTCCTTGTGATTGTGAAGTAAGATTCGAGCAAAGCGATCACGATCCTACAACGTAAAGGAAGAATTAAGGTCAGAAATCACCGCAGTGACTTTAAGAGATGATACCGTGACGTAGAAATCAAATTAAGTAGCAGATTCGACTTTGATCAAAGACGATCTGATCTAGAAGGAGTTGGAATTGAAAACGATTCCACGCAGAGTTGTGGATAGCGAACGAATTGGAAGCTTCTGGGCTCTAATTTCGCCATTTTCTGTAAATGGAAGCGATTCCAAAATTGATGTGAGAATCGAACGCTGAAGACTAAAAAGAGAAGAAAAAAAAGGTAATTTATTAAATTGTTAATTAATTTTTAAATAATTAAATAATAATAATAATAAACTAACCTGATAACATCAACTCAACCAAGTTGGGTTAAGTTGAGTTGGGGTGTGAACTCTAATTCTATAGATAATCACCGACCTAACTAACCTAAAATTTAAGATGGGTTCAAAAGATTTTTCGAACCTGACCCAATCCAAACTATGTACACTCCTAATAAAAAGGTCAAAGATTGAGTGTGTATATATGTAAATTTGGAAAGAGAATGAGTGTCAACGAGAATATTGGGCCCCAAACAGGATGAATTGTAACGGCGGCTCAAGCCCAAGCCCAAACCCACTGCTAGAAGATATTGTCCTCTTTGAGCTTTCCCTTTCGGGTTTCAAAATGCGTCTGTTAGGGAAAGGTTTTCGGGCTTCCCCTCAAGGCTTTAAAACACGTCTACTAGAGAAAGGTTTCCACACCCTATAAAGGGTGTTTCGTTCTCCTCCTCAACCAAGGTGGGAAATCACATGGACACTGAGTGATGTGTCAGCGTCAGGGGAACACTGGGTGGTGTGCTAGTGAGGACACTGAGTCCCAAAGAGGGTGGATTGTGATATCTCATATCGATTGGAGAGGGGAACGAGTACCAGCAAGGACGCTAGACAAACCTCGAAAGGGAGATTTCACATCGATTTAAGAGGGGAACGAAGCATTTTTTATAAAAGTGTGTAAACCTCTCCCCCTAGCAGACACATTTTAAAAAACCATGAGAGAAAACTCGAAAGGAAAAACCAAAAGAGGTATCTGTCAGCGTTGGCTTGGGTTGTTACATACATTATGTAGTTCCGTTTTTTTTTTTTAAGTTTAAGAACTATAGGATGGAGAATCGAACGGTTGAACTTTAGACCTATAATTGATCTTTTCTATATTGTCGGGTAACTCGGGATTCAATCTTTACCTTTATAATTATTAATTAAATAATACAAAGTTGAAGACTTGAACTCCCATATTTAGAGAGATTAGTAAAGTCATAATTAATTAACCTTTATTTAAATTATAATATCCATTCAACTAATCAAGATAATAATAAAGATTATCTCTTATTATTATTATTATTATTATTATTATTATTATTATTATTATTCGCAATAGACAACAAATAAATTAAATTTAAAGCATATAATATATCTCATTCGTTAAAAAAAAAAAACCTATTATCTTTTTGTAAAATTAGCGACCGAATTTTGAATATTTTATTAATTTAATAGACTTGTATGACTTTAAATTAATGAATTTTTAATTTATATTTAATAGATATTTAATTTCTTAAAATACACGTATATAATTACATATTTATTATAGAGATTAAATAAAAATTCAAAAATTTATTATATATAGGAATGATTATTATACCATGCACATATTTAATATATAATATAGAAACAAAAATTCAAAATTTGTTCCATCTCTATTGGACTAATTTAAATTATTTTAATATAAAGCTAAATTAATAAAAATATTTTATCCCTTAAATTTAAAAAAAAAAAATCTAAAAAACATAATTATCGTAGTTTCATTATATTTTACCATTAAAGTTATGTTTAAAAAGTACCAACAGAATTTTAAAACTAGCATTAACACTATTTACTTTATAAAAAAATTAATTTTTTATTAAGATATGAACAAAAAAAAACGTATAAAAAATAATATAATATTTTTAAAACGTGATACTAATAAAAAATATATATTTTTAATTTTTTTTTAAATTTGATTCAAATTTTTAAAAAATTAAAATAGAGGTTGATGCATAATATGAATTTATAATATTTAAAAAGTGTACCTATAATGATAAAAAGATCCGATAAAATCACAATTTAATTTTAAATAGCGTAGAATAGCAGCGAGGTTTTTAATAAATAAAATACTTGATAATTTAACGAATTTTTATTTATTTTTTTTCCATTTTATTCGATATTTTAGGAGAGATAAAATTTTAAATTATAATTTTCTATTTATAAAGTATTTCAATTACATGAAAAAAAAAACTTTTTAAATTATTATTTATATTATTATAAATAAATAAAAAAATTGAAAGTACACAAACAGTTAAAAAAACAAAAATAACTCAAATATTTTTTTTACTTTCATTCTAGTAATAATTAATTTAGTCCTAATTTTTTAAAACAAAAAAATTTAAATTCACATATTATATTTATTATTGTAATAAAAATAAATATACTTCATAATTACTTATTTTAAACCGATAACGATTAATAAATTTTGTAACCCATAAGCATATACGTTTCTTACGTTACATTGCATCTCACATGACTTACATTATATGGCATATTACATAATATGAAAGTACATTCCAGTTGCATAAGCATCTCATGACATGACTCGATAATACTACGTGTATCCATGGCATCGATCAATATTTTCATGGCATATATTGCTGACATATAATTCATAACGTCACATAACATAAACAGTCAACAGTCAATATAATCCATTACGTTTCATAGCATAAATAGTAACATAATTCATATATCATATAGTCATATCACATACTAAAACATGGTGCATGCAAGGGCCAGGGGGCATGTACCATCATACAACAGGTAGTAAGCTAACTCCAACAGTAAAGTCACTTATATTTCATAAAATACTCAAACCACGTGCTACTTACATTTTTTAGGTAAAGACAAGGTGTAAATGTACTGTTGACGGTGGAGCTGAGGATATCATGGAAGTTGAAGAGTGGATATTTTTAGAAGTTTACGTTTAAACGTTGAATATTGTTATTTAGATTTATTTTGAATTCAGTTACTGAAGGTTTTATTTTCGGAGGAGATAGGTTTGTTTTGGATTTATGAATCTTTTAGAGAAGACTTATTTGTGTTTTTCCAAGGTTATTTATGATGAGCTCCCGCATAATGAATTATGCATGCATGGATGACGTTACTAATTAGGTTTAGAAAATTAAGGGCATTACAAATTTAGTCTCTGTAATTTAAAATATAATTAATTAACGGTTAGAGAATCAATTAGAAATAAAATACATTTAAAAAATAACAAAAACAATTAAAAAGTATGTTCTAAATTATTATAAAGTTTATATTCCTTAATTTATACTTATTAAAATTTGACATAGACATAATTTTTTAAAAATAAGATTTTAATTACCATTTTAACATATAAAAGTTTAATCACAATTTCTATAAAACTTATTAATATATTTAATATTCGTATAATTAAATTATAATAATAAATTATTTTTTTGTTTACGGAATTTAATGTGAAGACAAAAAGGCAATCCGGAGAAAGGAGTTTCACGAGATTCCGAGATTTGCAGTGAGACTTGATGACGACTGTTATGTTCTCGAGTTTCTGATCAAAATGCCAACAATATAAATCAAGATTCGAGCTCAAGGCTATGGATTAACAGCCTCCGGCAGAGATTCTCGATCTGAAACACGAACAAGAATTCGAGCAACAAAAAGGGCTTCTAAATGAGCGGTGAAAAGCTTACGCCATCCTCCGGAGCTTCTTCCGGTTCTGTGGATGTTGTTAAGGGCATCAATGGCCTCGATAAAGTCGTCCTTCGCGATCCGCGTGGTAGCTCTGCTGAGGTATTGCTGTTGGATTTGAATGAATGATTGAGAAATGAGATGATTGCTTTAGGATTTTGGATTTTGGATTCGGGATTCGGGATTTCCTCCCCGCTTGTGTGTGTTGCTCAAATGTGGAGTTGATCTGATTTTAACTTAGGGTGTTCGTATTCTTTTAATTTATGCGAGTTCTGTCTCTTAGTTCGTGGATTTCTGTATTGAATTGTATTTTGTGATCTGTTCTTGTATTTATAGAATACATGTAAATTTGGATCCTACATCGGATGCTCGATTTTCATGCGTGACATTTCCGATCTCTGATTTTTATGTGCGTCAAAGATCTTAGATACTGTAATGAATTCTATAGCTTGACAAATTTTCTCCATTCAGAAGGGGGTGAGGGACTGCAGAGAAAACAATCTTGTGACTTTGAAAGTCCATAAACTCCTTTTAATTTATAAATCCTGCAATATTTATTACTCAATGAATTTGTTGTTTTTGCTTACCATTCTACTCAATTCCACAATTGTATGTTTCCATTTCGTTGCTCAGAGTTGAGCAGATTCCTTTTTTTTGTTTCGTTATTTGGCTACTGATTCATGTTTGTTCTATTCAGGTCTATTTATATGGGGCCCACGTGACATCTTGGAAGAATGACCATGGGGAAGAGCTGCTTTTTGTTAGTAACAAGGTGCTATTGAAATTTCTTCATGGGTTTTTTGGATCAACTAAATCGTTCTCATTTCTTTGATATGCTGCCTTCCTTGCATTTAAATTCGTCACTTTATGTGTAATGAAAGATATTTGGTAGTTGGGTGCTGATAAGGTATGCAATTACATAATAGAAGAATTCTTGGTTAGAACAATAGAAAGGATGAAACATAGTATAACATTCCTGGAGTGCCCTTCACAATCGATTCGTTTGTAATAGAAAGCTTTCAAGGGTAGCTCATCGGTTTGGTTGCTGTGTTCCCCCTCCCGGTAGGAGTTCAAGCCCCATCTTCCATTGCTTCTGTTTGTGGTGTAATGTAATATTTCCAAAAAACCTATACGTTTGTATCACTATGTTCTTTTGATTAACCTTGATTGGAGTTGTTACCTGGTGGTGGCCATCTCTTCCCCGGTCATTAGTTTGTGACTCGTTTGGGTTGTCGTTGAACACATTCTGTTTCGTATCAAAACAAATTGTTGAAGAGTTCAGACGTTCAAATTATTTGTATATTTTTCTATTCTAACTTTCTGAAAATCGTAAATATCATTGCCCTACACTACTTCTTATTAAACATATATCCTCGATACATTTCCAGGTATTTGTATGCTTATTTCTTATGATGTACAATTTATTCTTCTAAATTCATACAACTCTGTGAAAAATGAATTTGAAATTTTCTTTTAATTTGAAACCTGATTATTTTCTTGGCCATTGATATTGTTGTCCTCGAGCTTAAGGTTGTAGCTGTGCTTAATTTATCATTGACACTTACATTTCTTGTAATTTCAGGTTGCTTTATCAAAATTATTTAATGGAATTTATTGTTGCTGTGCAGGCCATTTTCAAACCTCCAAAACCAATTCGTGGAGGGATTCCAATTTGTTTTCCTCAAGTATGTGCTTCTTTGGAAATTTAATGCATGGAATGAATTTTATGTTGATTTCATCCTGTTACATGATAGTTATCCCTCCATTGCAGTTTTCAAATCTTGGTCCACTTGATGGACATGGATTTGCTAGAATCAGATTTTGGAGCATTGATAATAATCCACCTCCTCTTCAAACGAATACCTCCAGTATGACTTTTGTTGATCTAATCCTGAAGCCCTCTGAAGAGGATGCACGGGTTTGGCCACACAGGTAAAGGAACATGTTTACTTGCATTTATTTCCTGAAAATTCCATACAGGGTTCATGCAGCATTGCAATCACAAAAATTTCCACGCTTCTGTGAGTAATACTGTTCTTTTACTAAATTGTAGTTATGAGTACCGTCTGAGGGTAGCTCTAGGACCTGCTGGGGAGCTGTCATTGACATCACGTGTTAGGAATACCAATGCAGATGGAAAGCCTTTCTCATTCACATTTGCCTATCACACTTACTTTTCAGTATCAGACATAAGGTACTAGCAACTTGACCTAAGACTTGCTGGGTTCCAAATATTTATAAATTTTCGATGGGGTGCTCAGCTTTGATCTAAAACAGTCCAAAGAAGGTATAGTTATTGTATAAGGCATGCAAGACAGAGCCCATAACTGTGGTTTCTATCATCAAGATTTAGATAATCCCTACTCTTATATCATTTTTCAATCAAGTTGAAGCTTAATTCTTTTCTCCAGCACCCATACGGTTTTTATCATCAAAATTATGCAACTTTTGTTTTACTATAGTTTGATTGTTTTCCTTCATGCACAAGGCATATTTTGTATGCATTTCTCTGGTAAGAGATTTTTTTTTTAGGAACTCTTTTTTTTTTTTTTTTTTTTTTTTTTTTTTTTTTTTTTTTTTTTTTGTGGTGTTATGAGATATATTTGGTTAGAGAGAAATATGAGAAATTTTTGAGGATTCTTTTGCTATTGAACAAGTCTTTTTATAAAGCAATGCTTTGGATAAAATTTTGAGCATTCTCTTGCTATTGAACAAGTCTTTTTATAAAGTAATGCTTTGGATGTCTAGATGGTATACTCTTCCAAAGTCTTTGTGTAATTAGTCTTCTTTTCATAAACTAGTCAATTGGAGGGAAAGTATCTATGTTGGCTAGTTTGGAGGTTCGTCTTCCTCCCTTTTTGTTTTTTATTTTTTGGGTAATAATGATATGTTTTTTGTCCCAGAGAGAGAGAGAGAGAGAGAGAGAGAGAGAGTAACCTGACGTTGTAAGCTAGGACACCTACCTGAGTGAGAAATTTGACGTTGTGAACTAGGACAACTGCCTCAGTGAGAAACTTTACAACACTTGTGGTTTCTCTTTCCTTCTTTATCAATCAAATTGAAATAATCTGCAGAATTAGATTTACCTCTGAATATTGGTATAATATTAAGGAAGTACAAGTAACGAGTTTAAATTTTCTGTAATTTAAACTAGACTACTTCTATGAGGTCCTGAAGTTCCTTCATTTTCTAAATTAAAAATTTTGAGCAAGGTAACTCAGTAATGTGATTCATTTGAGCAAGGTAACTTAGTAAGGTGAATTGGAGGCACCTTTCTATTTGGAAGAGATTTGTAAGGTAGTCTTTGTCTCTATAATAGAGGTTAGGTGGCAAGCTTTGGATGACTTTATGATGGCTTTCCTTCAAGATAATTGAGATAGCTTGAAGAATGATTTGTGGAAGGTCTTTAGTGATCTCTATGAGAGAGGTACAATTGATTCCACATGAATAAAACTTCTAGTTTTTGGATTCCTAAGGAGCAAAAAGAAGGTTAGAGAGTTTCAACCAATTATCTTGGTTACGTTTTGATCTTTAAGATCATTACTGAGGTTTTATCTGATAGGTTGAATAAAGCTCTTCCTGCTATGGTTTCTATTTCTTGAGGGGCTTTTGTTGCATGAAGATAAATTTTGGATCAAATTCATTATTCTTAATGAGGTTGTTGAGGATTATATGCTAGGAAGGAGTCAATATCCTGATTAATTTCGAAAAAGTTTATAATCATGTGGATTGGGATTTTCTAGACAAGATGCTATGGAAAAAAATGCTCTTTTTTAAAATGGTGAGCTTGAATTTGGTTTGTATAAGAACGGTTGATTACTATATTATTGTTAATAGTAAGCTAAGGGGTAATATATTTGTTTCTAGAGGTCTAAGGTAGGAAGACCGTTCTTGTATAAGAATAGTTAAACCAAGGGGTAAAATGTTGCTCCTAGAGGATAGAAGTTTGAGGTAGGGAGACCACATTTCTTCTTTCCTCTTTTGGTTGGTGGTGAATGGATTTAGCATTTGATCTCTAGGGGAGTGGAGAAATGCGATATTGCATCTACAGTTTGCTGATGACACAATATTTATTTTGCTCTAGCAAGGATAATGTTGTTAATCGTAACTGTATTTTGTTTTTTCTTAATCCATTTATGGCCTTAAGATTAATAGAGGGAAGTACTTGGTCATTGGGTTGAATTATGATGATTCTAAGCTATTGGCGTGGGCCTATTTGGTAGGATGTGATGTGAGTAGCTTCACTTCTTTTCATTTGGGACTTCTCTTGGTCACAATCCCAAGAACTTGACGTTTTGGAATCTTGTATGTTGAAGATTTAAAAATGTCGTTCATCATTGAAAAAGTTGTTTTTGTCAAACTGAGGCTGATCGACTCTTATGACTTGTCCGGTCTGTTATGAATGGGTCTCGAAATTCCAATCCCTGCTTAAAGTCTTTGATTATGTTAGCTTGAGCTTGAAAAGTTCATGAGATTTTTTTGTTGGAAGTAGATGAGGAGAGTGGGGGTTCTCACTTGTTGAGGTGGGAGGTAGTGTCAAAATTAGTGGACCATGGGGTTTTGAGGATAGGAAACTTGAGATTGTACGATGAATCACCTTTAGCTAAGTGGTTGAGGAGTTTTCTCTTGGAGCCTGACCCTCTTTGACATAGGATTATTGTGAACAAGTATGGTTTCCATCCCTTCAATTATATTACTAGTGGTGGATTTAAAGGCACAGTTAGTAACCTCTGTACTACGATTTCGTTCGTTTTTCCTTTCTTCTCTTAGTTTATGAAATCCTTTATTGGGAATGTTAAGAACACAGTTTGGGAGGGAGTCCTTTGTAAATCCTTTCTCATTTGCATCGTTTATCCTTGACAAGGTTGCATTGAGTGGCATCTATCTTGCCTTCTATAGGTGTAGTTGTTTTTCCTTGCATTCTCTTGGTTTTGTGCATCCATGATCTAATAGGGAAATGTTTGATGTAGTGAATCTCATCTCTTTGTTAGGAGATTTTATGGTTTTGTTTGAGGTAAAGGGATATTTTCTTTTCGGCTCCTTGTTCTTCTGAAGGGTTTTCTTGTAATTATCTTTCCATCTTTTAAACTTTGCTTCCCTCAGGTCTCCTCTTTATTCCTCATTTTAGAAAGAAAGAGTTATTTTATTTTATTTTTTATTATTATTATTATTTTTTGTTTATGGTAAACCATCTACTGTTGCAGTTCATTTTCATTTATGGGCAGAATAAAATTTGAAAATTTGAAAATTTGTTGAGAGTAATTCAAAGTTCGTTTATCTTGTATCTAAGAGAGATAGTTGCCTATGGCCAGTGAAGTTCGGGTGGAAGGTCTGGAGACCTTGGACTATCTTGACAACTTGCAACATAGAGAGCGTTTTACTGAACAGGGGGATGCTTTAACTTTTGAATCAGAAGTGAGTTCAAGTACTGTATATCTCTTCTCATTCTCTCAGTCATTGCATTTTATTCAGACGTTCTCTTTTGTGTTTGGGTTCAATTAGGTGGACAAGATATATCTTAGCACTCCTACTAAGATAGCAATTCTGGATCATGAGAAGAAGAGGACTTTTGTGGTTCGAAAAGAAGGACTTCCAGATGCTGGTAAGAAATTCCCAAGTCTGTTTTATTTCTTTCTTTTCTTTTTCCTTTGTGATCACCAGAAAGGTTAGAGTCTGAGACGTACAATAGCCTCCCCACTTTTATCATCAGTCATAATTGGTTATTGATCCTTCTGTTGGCAACATGTTTGGGAACTACATGTAACGACCCAAGTCCATTGCTAGCAAATATTATCCTCTTTAGGCTTTTCCTTTTGAGCTTTCCCTCAAGGTTTTTAAAACGCGTCTGTTAGGGAGAAGTTTCCACACCCTTATAAAAAGTGTTTCGTTCTCCTCCCCAACCAATGTGGGGTCTCACAATCCATCCCCATTCAGGGCCCAACGTCCTCGCTAGCACTCATTCCCTTCTTCAATCGATGTGGGACCTCCCAAATCCACCCCCTGGGGCCCAGCGTCTTTGCTGGCACATCGCCTCGTGTCCACCACTTTCGGGACTCAGCCTCCTCATTGGCACATCACCCGGTGTTTGGCTTTGATACCATTTGTAACGGCCCAAGCCCACCGCTAGCAGATATTGTCCTCTTTGGGCTTTTCCTTTCGAGCTTCCCCTCAAGGTTTTTAAAACTCATTTGCTAGGGAGAGGTTTCCACACCTTTATAAAGAATGCTTCGTTCTCCTTCCCAACTGATGTGGGATCTCACACTCAAGATTTGAATTATGTCTTATTTTCTTTTGTAACCCTGATTTTCGTGGGATGCTTCCATCCCTTTTGAATATTTCATTTCTTCTACGATATAGTGTTTCTTTTTTGAAAAAAAAGATGGCTGGACAATTGAAGTGGTTTGGAATCCTTGGGATAAATAAGGAAGCAAAGGCAATAAATAGGTGACATAGTTATTTTACTGGTGCAGTGGTCTGGAATCCTTGGGATAAGAAAGCAAAGGCAATGGCTGACTTTGGAGATGAAGAGTACAAGTTCATGCTGTGTGTGGAGGCTGCTGCCATCGAAAAGCCTATTGCACTGAAACCTGGCGAAGAATGGAGAGGAAGACTCGAACTCTCTGCTGTTCCTTCAAGTTATTGTAGCGGGCAGCTCGATCCTCACAAAGTCCTCCACGGCATCTGAAAAACTTCATCATTCTGTTTTCCTGCTCATGTTCAGGTACCACTTTACTTCTCTTGGCTTTATCATGGCTGTTCATATTTTTCAGCTTGTCTATGCTCCATAGACAAGGTAAAGATAAGGGAACTAACCAACTGATTATTTGTGGTTAACATTGTTTAAAAAGGGTGGTACTAAGAATGATTTCCATATAATCATTTTAATGTTTCATTTTACACGTAAACTCGTTTCCTTATTATCAAAATATATTTTGAATCACTAAAAACGTATTCAAGAGTGATTCTGAATACAACAAAAGTGATTTGAACCATTTCAAAATCACTATAAAACATCCCCATAAACACGTTTGTGGACATTGCTTTGCTTGTTTAAGCAGAATCGAAAAGCTAATAGTTTCTAAGAGTTCTAAAGCCAAGTTTGGAAAGACGTTCGAGAAAAGATACTCTTTTCCGCTTTTATGGGGTAAAAGTACTTTTCATCAGTCATCTCAAACTCGGATTTAAGTAACTAACTAAACTCCTCTCGATAGTATCATTTGTAATGATGAAATCGAATCGATGAATTTAGTATTATGAACATTGAGTCTCCTTTTTTAGGTACAGTAATAATATTGGTGCATTGTTGTGTGTTGCAGGTGAATTGTTTGAAATAAGTAGTGGATATTGGCAACACAATCTGCCCTCTCTTGTTCTTATTTATTTTCCATATTTTGGATTGGAAGATGGATTTTGGAGGAGAGAGTAAAATAGAACTGTGTATGTGGCTTTTGTGTGGATGGCTATGGCCTCCTAAAATTCATATGAACATAAAAATTTTAGTATATTTTCTGGTAAATAACCATATTTACCATTACCATTTTGTTATAAATTCATGTTCTTTGTTTTCTTTCTTCATTTTTTACCTTCCAAATTAGTAATCTTATTATATATATAAAAATATCCTTATCATCGACAGTTTTGGATGAAAGCCGTTTGCCGTTAGTACTCTGTTTGAGAAACACTATTAATTTTTAATTGTTTTGAGAATATATTGAAATTTAAAAAGTTTTATTAACACATTTCAACATTTTTATAAAGTTCAAAATTATTCTTACTGTGAGTACTACTTATGAAAATTTTAAAACTAATATTAACAATTTTGATCTTTATAAAATTTTAAAATATACCTACCGTCAATATATAGATGAAAAATGGGTATATGAATGAAATCGAGACCATATTTGAATAAGGTCGATTCTGAAGATAGGATAATTGGGAAAGACTTAATCTTGAGTAATTCCGTTGTTCGTTTGGGTGAGGTTTAATAATGAAACTGACAACTTGATATCCTTCGAAACATAGTTCGACTTCAAAGGTCAATTTTGTTGCGAGCGATTTCTTGGATTCAATTCACATTGTACTTGAAGGCATCGTATAGGTAGCATACAATCCGTAGTAATAACGAAAATTGAAATATTCTTGGAGTTATGAGATTGAGTACAAAAGCAGCTTCTCTTCTAAATTTGTAGTAAATTCTCATGTCTTCATCAACTAAAAGAAATAATTGAATAATTTAACAATTCTGAATTATAGAAGAAAGAAAGTGCAAATAAAAATACGAAAAAAAAAAAGATAAAAAAGTTCCGTTGCCGGGAATCGAACCCGGGTCTCTTGGGTGAAAGCCAGATATCCTAACCGCTGGACGACAACGGATTTTGTTTACTGAATCTAAATTTTAATATTAAAATAGTATTTTAATAATAACGAAATTTTTTATCGTCCATCAGATTCTCTCTCTCTTTCTTTTTTAATAAAAAAGAACTATTAATTAAAGTTAACAAAAATTGTTTGCAAAAAATTAAAAATAGAACTAAATCTCCAAGTATGGCTAATATTATTGCTATGACTCGATTTTTTTAGGCTTCGATTCCGGACCAGGACTAAAAGATAAGACGAAAGCAATATAATTCCATAGTTCGAAAACCAAAATCCAAATAAAAAATAATACAAAATAGGTGTTGTTCTAGTTATTTATTGGGAACGAGATATAAAGTGAATACAAAAAACTATCCACAAAAAAATGCAAACTAATTAACACCTCGAATCGACACTCGTATGTGACAACGCAGCTTCTAAGCCCCTCCCTACCCAAACCGATATCTGAAGAAAAAAAAAAAGGTAAATATAAAAATATTCGGAAAGAAACCTACTTGTAGGCTCTTATTGCTTTCTTAACCCAATAAGTTATCATGTGTTTTTATTAGGGTCTAGGAATGTGAGATCCCACGTCAATTCGAGGGGGGAACAAAACATTCCTTATGAAGGTGTGGAAACCTCTCCTTGATGAATGCGTTTTAAAATTTTGAGGGTGTGGAAACCTCACCATTCGTGTCATGAGCCTTTACATGCGGCCACGTGCAAGTAACCACACGTGGTTGAGGAAGGTTAATCGCGTCCAGGGAATGACATGTGTGGAATTGGCACGTTTAGCTCCTAGGGTGTACGTTCGAGACTCCCCGAGTGCTAATTTTGTTTGATTTTCTAGTCGCGACACATGATGCATGCGAATTGACGATTCTAAAGTAGGTTGGGTCGTAGGTGCTAAACTAGGTCGTACATTGGTTCTCGAGTTGTGCAAGCGGGTCGATCGAGTTAGTGGTTCGGGGCTGCTACTAGCGTTGTGACGTGTTAAGCGTCTCCCAACTTGACACGTGTCCTTGCTAGCAACGACGTGCCCCTCCTCCTCTCTACTAACACATGTCATCGTCTGGTTCGCTTCCTTCGACTGCATTCAAACATTTTCCAAAATCAGATCACATTTTCTTCTTAATTTCTTTGAATTTCCATATTATTTCAGTACAAAAAAAAAAAAAAAAAAGTCATGTAAATAACTATACATTTTATACATTATGCTTTGTGAATACAAAAAGTTTATCCACATAAAAATACATTATGTGACAATTTTTACCAACAAAAAGTATATCTCCCCACCAAAAACCTAAAGTTCATAAGATCTTGGCAGCATTAATAATCATCATCATCATCTTCTCCTCTTCCTCCAAGGAACCTTCTCACAAAAGCTGCAACAGTTCCAAGAAAAATGAAGAGCACAAGAACATCAAAACCTCCTCCAATGCCTACAGCTACACTTGGGGTTGGTGCAAAGAACGAAAATGGTGACCATCCCCATCCTCCTCCATAGTATGGCACACCATAACCATACCCACCTACTAGAGGAGGCGCTACTCTTGGGTTTATGTAGATATTTGTCCTGTCGAATCAAACAGATAACATAGATTTGAAGCATGATCAGAAACGACCCATTGTATTTAAATAATATTTTTAACCACTTAAGAAGTCATTTCAAACATACTCTTATTCACTCAAAAGTGCCATTTATAGTAATGGCCTAAACGGTTTAAGGATATCTTTCAAGCTTTTCAAGCTCTAAGTTCTTAGAGTGTTGTAGCGGAAGCCTTGTCCAAAAGTTAGCAAGGTGTGGACAATGAGTATAGCATAAGAAGCAATATCATAAACGATATGATACAGGAGTCTTTTTAAGCACTTAAGAAGTCATTTCAAACACACTTTTACTCACTCAAAAGTGACTTTATAGTAAAGGCTTAAACGGTTTAAAGATACTTCAAGCTTCTAAAGCTCAAGCTCTAAGTTCTTAGAGTATTGTAGCGGAAGCCTTTTCCAAAAGTTCGTAAGGTGTAACAATGAGTATAGCATAAGAAGTAAGATCAGAAACAAGCGGTTATATTTAAAAATGTCTTTTTAAACACTTAAAGAAGTCATTTCAAACACACTCTTATTCACCCAATAGTGGCCTTTAATAAGGGGCGTAAACCGTTTAGAGATATCTTTCAAACTTCTAAAGTTCAAACTCTAACTCCTTAGAGTTGACCTTCGGGGAGCCGAAAACTTTTCCAGAAGTTAATAAGGTGTGGACAATAATTATAGCATAAGAAGCGAGCCTTTCATAGCTAATACGGTTTGAACTAATCTAGACACATGTAAACATGAATAGTTGGGATACATGAATAATTTGATACATTAATGTATTCAAACATTGGTGAAAGCTCACATGTATTGATAGTCGATATTGACGTCTTTTGACGTATTTTCCTACTAGTATAAATAGGTATAAGATTTGACCTTCGTAGTAGTAGTCGAGCAAAATGAAGTAATTTTCAAAAAAATACACGTTTTTGTTTCTTCTAAATCGTGGAAGTATGAGAACAATTTTGTTCTCTCATCTCTTGACTTTATCGTGAAGGTCTACTTAAACTATAGAATTCATCCTATTTTAGTCTTTAAACTTTTAGCTATTCAAATTTAGTTCACACCCGATTCTTAGTTAACTTTTCTAGAAATCTCATGATTATAATTTGTAGTTTCAATGTAGTCTCAATCATTTGTGTAATAGTTTCATAAATTTCAGTTCATATACTGTTCTACAGAGCATCAAAGTTCAAGCCAATCATCAACTCAACTAACAAAATTCAAAGCAAATTACTAGCAATCTTTCATACCTGGAATTGTTATTGATTCTCGGCGACGAAGACCGGGGAGCCGCCGACCGGAACGCCTGGCCGCCGACTCGGCCACCGGTCTTAGCGGCGGACGCATCATGAACCGATCCCAATGACAAAACCCCAGCCGCCAGAGTAACAATCGCAAGCTTCGCTAGTCGATTCTCATTTCCCCTCTCTAATCCACTACACATTAAAAAACCAGAAATCGATTCAATCAATCAATCAATCAGAAACCTAAATGACTCAAAAACTGAAACGAAATCGCGGAATCGAACTTACTTAGGATCATCGGCGGGAGGAGGAAGTTTAGAGGCGATTATAGGATGGAAAGAATGGAGGATGTTGTTGGACCGGCGAGGGGTGGGGGCGGAGGAGAAGGAGAGGGTGGTGGAGAGAAAGCTGAGCTGCGATGAGGCCAACGACATGGTGAGGGGAAGATTGGAGTGTACTTCAATGGAGGAACGGAGAAGAAGGGATTTGTTTGTGTTGGTGAGGGGTTTTGGGATTTGAGAATGGGATTTTCGTGACTGTGAGGTTTCCACGTGGAAGGATTTCAGCTTCTCATTCGCAGTTTCAAGATTTTTGAACAGTCACGTCCTAGTCATCCCTATAAGTATTATATGCCCGCGAACCCATCCCATTAGTTTATATAGTACCCAAGGTTGGGTGCGCAACCCTACCCGCATGATCAATGCCCAATTGCCGGATGGATCGACCGTGTAGAGTAATTCAAGCGAACTATCAAGTCACATGTCTCTGACCAACCTCACGCCTAACTCAACGGTATCGTATCAGAGTGGAAAGGAAAGTGAAAGCTCTGCAAACACTGTTGCAGATACTATCGGCCTAAAGGGTTACCTTTGTCTTTTAGGGCTGTTGTGGTGGTCGTCTAGGTCTCCAGGGTGGTTTAGTGGTCTTGATATGAATTCACATATCCAAGTTTCTTAAGTCTAGATCGGTGAAGAGTACTAGCAACCACATCCTCTATCGTCTCTTACAATTCTAATGTGCTTAGTCTACTGGGGGTGTTCCATTCTAGATCATAGTTAAGCCAAATTAACGCCCTCACCCTAGTCCTAATCTATTTTTACTACTAATTTGCTACTGGGAGATTCACGCATTCAATCACCTAAAGTTAATGTATAGTAAATCATGCATTCAGTCACACGTGCTCAACGATGTGATATCATCCATCAAGCACCCAGAGCGCAGATACACAAATTTTCATCCTTTGTTTTAGCACGATTATGTATAAACAGTAGAAAAATTGTCCATTACGTCATGCAAAGATTAATCGAGTTATGCTAATAACAAGAGTGACTAATCTCATACTTATCCAATCGTGTTGGGCTCGGGTCATACCAAATCTATCTACATAAAGTTTGGTTTTACTAGCATGCATGCATATCCGAGTGACCCCTACAAGTATTACTTCCTAAAATCCATGTGGTTACTTTCAAGATTGTCATGTACCTTCTCGAGCTAGGTTTTCCTCGTATTAGGATCTCTAAAATTTTTGAAATTTCTCTGATATGTCTTAATTGATGTAAAATTAGAGTTAGCATTAACACTGGGGTGAAATCTGATAAACGAAGGTCGAATGGAGCAAAATAGAGTCAATCACACGCTCACGCGCGTGGAGGGTTCCCCATGCACGAGTACGTCACGTGCCTAAGGAGGGATATGTGCGTTGTGTTAGTGCCTCGTGGCGATCAACGATTGGCTCTTCTAGCTCCAACAACCTATGTTCAAACCTAGAGGTGTTTTCCTTCCAAGTATGTCGTCACGACGTGGCGTGATTAGACGGGTCACGAGTTATGGGTTGGTCGATTGCGGATCTTGGATCGGGTCACTTACAAGTCCCCGCTTTCCAACTAGACGTAGGCACACCTCATGCAGTAGCCTAGCCATTCTTCCTCCCCCATTAGGAGACATATTTCATCACCGATGCCCAACACGTGTCCTCTTCTGACAACTGCACACATCTCCCTTCTTTGGTCTGAATCAACTCCGACTTCCTTCACAAAACTTACTTGAAATTCCTCTAAAAAACAACATACTAAGAAATCATAATCTAATTCTAAAGAAAATTTTGGAACTAAGAGAAAGTCGAAACAAAGAACCTAAAATTCATACCTATTGTTCTTCCTCGATTCTGGATGAAATTGAGTGATTCAAAAGCTCAAAATGGATATCCTCAATCTTGATCAACTTTAGAGATGAGACTTTTCGCTCGGCAGATCCACGACTCTAGAAAATGGTGAACCTCTATCTCCAAATCTAGAGTGGGTCCGAGAGCAACTAGAGAATAGTTGGAACTTCGAGGCACCCAGAGCCTCAGATAGTAGTAGAGACAAGGCCTGAACTTCCTATAACCTAGAGTTAAGCTGGTGGATACCTATTAGGTTAAGGATGCAGTCAGAGCTTACAAGTAGGTTGCTTACTGAGTATTTTTATACTATCTCTTTCTCATTTCTTTTTTAGGTGCTTGTCGACTATCGGTCGAGGTGGGAAGCGTTTGAAAGCTACACGGTTTCAAATGAGAACATTTCAAAGCCTCAGTCTATTTTCATATTTTGAGTAATTTGAATTTCATTTTGTAAATGTATCAAAAACTCGATTTTCCATTCGTAGTAATTGAACAACATTGTCTTATAATTAGATTTTACCTTTTATTATTATTATTATTTTTTTTGTTTTGTCTTTTTAGTCATAGTTCAAGTTTTGAAACCTCAAAAATCGGGTCGTGACACTATTTTACATATCAAACATCATAACATCACAAAATATGACGTGGACAGGTGTCACAAGATACGTGCATTCATACAGCATAAAAGTCGTTCAAACAAGCCTGTAAGCATCCAACATAGAACCATTTACTTGGTTGGCGTGAGCCGAAAGCACTATGCTCCCGTAATACTAGCTTAAAACTGCTCCTTTAAATTGAATTCCACATCCCGAGTTTTACAATTACAACTTATAATTCTATTATAGAAATCGGCTCACCTGATTAACATTAAATAGTCTAATTTTAAACGCCTCTGAAAGTGTCAAAAACAGCTCCGAAAGTATTTGACCCGAGCTGAATCAGACAAGAGGCTGAGCTGGAGCCATCAAAACATGAATTCTCCGACCGGCTCGTGAGATGAAACGAAACACTAGTGGTGCTCTCTCTTGCTCACTCTCATCCATGTGCATTATTGAGAGTGGAGACCACTAGGCGAATGATGCATGGCAATTACCACTTCATAAATTCCCACATAGAACAACGACAAAAAAAACGACAGTGAGGCAACTTTAGATCTAAGGCTAACTAAATGAAATTGAAATCCTACTCAAACCAAAATGGAAAATTAAAGGGAGATTGAACTTACCCAAGTCGAGTCATGGCGGTCGAACGACGAGGAAATAGTGACGAGGGGCGGAGAAATCAAATGACACGAGCGTAGGACATAGCAAGTGGAGAGATCCACGAAGGAGATGAGCTAAGAAGCTAATCAGTCGACACAATGAAGTTGATATTAGAACTAGACACGAATAGTGGAGCTGAAACATGAACGGATGGCAACCTTCATGTTGGTGATGTGAGAGCGTATGTTGATGATGCAAGCGAAGTCGGAGGCTAAAAGTGATATGAAGATGGAAGCAACTAAGGCTCTCCCTCAAAACATGCGTGTCGTTTGACTTTTACACCGTAGTTGTCAAATTGTGGACCAAATTTACTAATTTAATTAGGAAGATGGTTGGGCTTCCCCCTCAAGAGTTTAAATGGTGTTTCGTTCTCCTCCCAACCAACGTGGGATATCACAATCCCCACCCCCTTCAAGGCCCAACGTACTTACTTGCATACCGCCTCATGTCCACCCCCTTCAGGGAACAACCTCCCCTCAAGTTGTTCTGTACACGTAACAAAAGGCTTTCCCTTTCGGGCTTCCCCTCAAGGCTGAACAACCTCCCCCCAAGTTGTTCTGTACACGTAACAAAAGGCTTTCCCTTTCGGGCTTCCCCTCAAGGCTTTAAAACGCGTCTTTCAGAGTTACATAGCGGAATAGTGCTCATGCCCTTCCGAGCTTCCTCTCAAGGTCTTTGGGCTTTCTCTTATGGACTTTCCCATTATGGGTCTGCTAGGGAAAGGTTTCCACACCCTTGTAAATGGTGTGGTGGGTTTTCACACGCTTATAAATGGTGTTTCGTTCTCCTCCCCAACCAATGTGGGATATCACATGTTCTTTCTATTTCAATTGTTTGTTTTGACAATTTCGATCATGGGTCACACCCAACAAACTTAAATAAGTGAAATAATTCACTTAAATCGATGTCGTCATCCCAGACATTCTCACACGATCTCGATATACAGATCTAGTAAACATGCAGGCATGCGAACGCCAAGTCATGGAGATTCTTAATCGTGATTCCGTGCAAACAAACCGCGTCGAAAGGAGACGAACAACCATCACTTGGATGGGCCAAACCATATATTAAATAGGGGTTAAAATTGAATGCAGCTGGTGAGATGTAACATTATAGCAATGAAGTGTGTGTGTGTGTGTGTGAGTGTACGAGCTTTATTCACTCAGCACATGCAGCTCTCTGTTAGCCCTAAATCATTGAAAGATTTTGTTTCCTCTCTTGGCTCTTCCCTTGAGGTCCCAAGTGGAAGACATCGAGATATTTTGGAGCTTCCCCATTTTAATTGTCAAATGGTTCTAAGCCACACTTGCTAGGCCATCATGGCCTGCCCTAGCTCTTCTAACACATTCAAGAATATGGGGTATATACATATGTGGTGGGATTTGGGTATTGGCCTCCAAATTTGGATATCGAGTTGAAGCGTCCAAAGTAATGAAGTAACGTACTCTCTTTGTTCACTACGAGATACCCAATGTAGCTGTTATGGATAACGATCTTCTTCTTTGATTCGATGTTTAAATAGTTCAAAAAAACAAATAAAATCATAGTTCCTTGGGGGAATTTGAGCAAAATTCAATTGATGATTAGGTTTGATTCTTCTCGTATAAATTATCCAAAAAAATGAAAAACATTGAGACTTAAAGCTACATATAGTAAGACTTTTTCTTTCGGGATTTCCTAAGAGTATAAAACACATTAGGGAAAGAGGTTTCTGCACCCTTATAAAGAATGTTTTGTTCTCCTCTCCAACCGATGTGGGACCTCACAATCCACTTCTTGGGTGGCCAGTGTTCTTTGTTGGCATGCCTGGTGTCTAGCTCTGATATCATTTGTAACAGCCGAAGTCCACCGCTAGCAGATATTGTCTTTTTTTACGTTTTCTCAAGGTTTTAAAAACACAACTATTACGGAAAGATTTCCACACCCTTATAAGAAATGTTTCGTTCTACTCTTCCACCGATGTAGGACCTCACAATAATTATCATATTTATGTTGCAAATTTTTTTATAGAGAAGTTCGTACTTGCTGGGGTTTCCCCCTATAGTTGGTTAAGAATTGCTCATGGAATTGAAAATTAATGTAAAAATCTAATAATTATCAAACGAGATCTGATTTTTTATACTTTTTTCAAACATAGATATGAACGTTACAAAAACAAACATATTTTTATTCAAAAGCTAAAAACTAAAAACTAAATCTTTACGATCAATCTCAAGTCATTTTTTCTTCACATATCTTAGAAATCTCCTCACATGTTGGATTGCAAAGAAAGAAAAACGACGAACAAAAGCCAAAAGCATAAGGACAAAATCGGTATTCAAACAAACCCGAAACCGGGACCAAACCCTTTTACAAAAGGGCGATTAAGGACAAACAAATAAGTCCACAAAACGAAGCATAGTGAAAGAGTTTGAGAGATACATATTGTGGTCATAAAAGGAGGTGGGAAATAGCAGAATGAGCTGTGTTTGATTTGAAATGAGAGAGAAATAAAGAGTAAATAAAGAAGAGCTATAAAGGGGCTTAGAATGAATTGATGATATATAGAGAAGCTGCAAGAGAAGAGTCATGTGAAGGCATTTAAAGTGGGGTTTGGGTGTTCTTTGTTTGTTTATGCACATGGATAAAGGGACCCTCTTCAGGTAGCCATGCATGTGACGCCATGTGAACCCTTTCAAAAGAAAAAATAAAAAATCTCTCTCTTACTCCGAATTCTATCATGTGTGTTTAAGAGCTCGGATGTTTAGTTTCGGGGTATTTCTTTTTAACATTAACGTGTTTGGTTTAACAAAATGCGAGAGGGAGGGTCGGGGTATGAGGATTTGAACTTCTGTTCTTGAGAAAATGAGTACATGTTAATTATCGTTGAGTTATGATTGGTTTAATAAGAAACCTGAACGTTTTACAAGTAAATAACGAAATGGGGTTGATGTTTTTAGTACAACAAATTTAGGGTACGAGGATTTAAACCTCTGCTCTTAAGAAAAGAAGTACATGTCAATTATCGTTGAATTATGCTTGCTAACAAGAAACCTGAACGTTTAACAAGTAAATAACGAAATGGGGTCGATTTTTTTTAGTACAACAAACGTGGGGTACGAGGATTTATACCGCTGCTCTTAAGAAAAGAAGTACGTGTCAATTATTGTTGAGTTATGCTTGTTTTAAGAAGAAACCTAAACGTTTAACAAGCAAATAACCAAACAAGGTCGGTTTTCTTTAGTACAACAAATTTAGGGTATCGGGATTTGAACCTTTGCTCTTAAGAAAAGGAGTACATGTCAATTATCGTTGAGTTATACTTGCTTTAATAAGAAACCTAAACGTTTAACAAGCAAACAACGAAACGGGGTCGGTTTTCTTTAGTACAACAAATGTGGGGCACAGGGATTTGAACCTCTTCTCTTAAGAAAAAAAGTACATGTCAATTATCGTTGAGTTATGTTTACTTTAACAAGAAACATATTAGGTCAAATGATACACAATTAGGGTATCATACGAACATTAAACTGGAACTGAACTACATGTCAATTATCGTTGAGTTATGCTTATATTAACAAGAACCGTATCAGGTTAAACGATACACAATTAAGGTATCATACGAACATTAAATAGAAGCTGATAGATTAGTAAATTAGTCGTCTCGACCATTATCAAAAACCCTTTATTTTGGGATAAGATATTTCACTTTTCCAACTATATCAACCACCACTCTTTCCCTTTTGTTTGAAATTCTCTCTCAACTCTCCTCTATGCTTCATTTCTTTCCTACATAAAAGGACACTTTCCCTTTGCTTTTCATCTTCAAAACCCACCAATTTCCTCTCTTCCAACACCCATTTCTTCATCAAATTCCAACCCATTTCAACCTAAATTCTTCAAAATCTTTGATATGGGAAGGCAAATTTTGAGAAAAAGAAAAAGGGTTCTTTCCCTTGAACCAAACAAACTTGCATACACCATGTTTGCAAGAAACTATGTCAAATATTTGATGACATCTTTACCCAAAATCTCTCATCATCATCAACAACATCAAGAACAAAATTTTCAGAAGCTTGTGAAGTTTGAGGTTGACATGGCAATGGCTCAATCAGCAACCGAGTTTTCATGGGGCAATGCTCTTAAAAAGAAGCTTCTTCAAAGAGAAGATGGCAATGGGAGTAATGGGTTTGGTTTCTCTCTCCAAACGGTGAAATTTTCTCAAGAAAATTTAGAGAGAGAACACGAAGAACACGAAGAACGCAAAGAACCAAAGATAGAAAATGGGCTGATGAAGCTGAGAAAAATCGTCCCAGGTGGTTCAAATGGAGAATTGGAAGAAGATGATTTGTTCAAACAAACTGAGAGTTATATAAAATGTCTTGAGTTGCAGGTCAATGTTCTTAGATGTTTGGTTGATACAAACACAAATTAATTTTCCTTTTTTTTTTTTTTCTCAATTTTTTCTTGTTAATTTCTATGTGGAAAAGAAAGAACATATATATATATATATGAATTTTCAGTTAATTTATTTTTGTTGAAAATTTTAATTTAATTTAATTTTGAATCTCAAAATCGAGCGAAAGAAAGCAGATGAAATGGAAATAATTCTCGTACTACTGTTGCTATTCAGTTCTTTTCTTCATATATACACAAACAGATAAAATTTCATTATCTACGTGGATCGTATATCTATTTCGAGAAGTTTACTCGACAGTTCAATAAATTTTTGTTCCAAGAAGTTTATTCGATAGTTCAATAGATTTTTGTTTTTTTTTTTTTTAACTCTCCCGAGCAATAGGCTCAGGTCCTTCTCAAGATTTTAACCTAATGTAATAAAAAAATTATGTCTTTCATATTTGAATTTTGTATTATAATCTTGAAACCCAAAGAATAAAAATAGGATTTTTTAAAAAATTTTGACTATTTTTTTTAAATATTAAAATAATAATAATAATAAAGGGATGAGACTTTAATTAAATGTTTTAGAAATGTTGTATCATTAATTAAAATTCTTTTGTTGGATTTCGTTGACTTTTCAACCATGATTCTTGGAAGTTTAAGGAGAAAAGTCAACCCCTTTGAGAATTGTATAAAGAATTTGTGTGGTTGGATTCTGTTGTCTATGTCAAAGACTGACCAATCACACCAAAGTCAATCTAAACAAATAATATAATATTCAAAAGATTAGGGACATTTTCTTTTTCATAAATCAACTTTTTATAAAAGAGCCAAATACTTCCATTTTAAATATTATAAAAATAAATTCAATTTCCAAACTATATATATATATATAGACGGATTTAGCATCGTATATGATCATCTGTAAAATATTAATCTTCTCAATTAATGGATTTATAAAAAAAAATTAAATACTTCATGGTCTAGTTTTATACAAACTCATGGTATATGATACTTCCACTCACATGTCTCCACGTGAACGATAAATTGCAAAGTAGTTTGTATCAATAGTGTTATTAGGATAAGATGGTCTTTGTCCATATACTATAGACTTTTTAGATTATTACTTGAACATGTTTTAAAAAGCAATTTCGCACAACTTTTATGAAGAAACCTGAAGGAGAAACGGACTGGAAGCCCAAGTTCTGAACGATTATCAATAATGGTAAGTTACGAGTTTTTAACCAAATTTGAACACGTTTATTTCCTTCCATAGCTAACGAAATTAAATGGTGTTGGAACCAAGTTGAATCGAGTTGGGTAAAAAAGTTGCAAGTATAAAGAAAAAAAATTTAGTGAAACCGCGATGAATTCGAGAAAAGATAAAAGGATTGAAAATTTGTCTGCTGAAGCGATTCACCCATCGATTGAATCCGCGACCTTGAGGAAAGGAAATGACACATGTCAAGCAAGGACGGAGGACACACCGTGGTTGAGGAAAAAATCGAGGAAATTCGTGAAAAAAAAACAAAGCATGTCACACATTAAGTGCAAGTACCCAACTAGAAGCGTGTGACATACTCACGTGTGGTGGAGTGTGACCGTGCGTGCGAGCCTCTTTTTCACCCGTTTCAACTCTTGCTTTACTAAATTTAATTGAACTTGAATTAGGATGAGTTGTTATGATCTATGCTCTAGGTGATTAATGGAATGTTATCTCCCCGTTGAACTTGCATAAATGTTTAGATAATGTTTATGTGCTGTAGGTGATTGATAGGATTATCCCCCTAACAAAATATGTATCAACGTATCAAGATATAAGTAGGCTGCTTATGGAGTATTTTTATACTCAGCCCATTCTAGATTTCTTGTAAAAGCCTGATCCACCGCTAGCAGATATTGTCCTCTTTGGGCTTTCCCTTTCGTGTTTCCCCTCAAGGCTTTAAAACGCGTCTGTTAGGGGAAGGTCTCCACGCCCTTATAAATAGTGGTTTGTTCTCCTCCCCAACCAATGTAGGACATCACAATTCACCCCCCTTTGGGGCCCAACGTCCTTATTGACACACTGCCTCGTGTCTACCCCCTTCGGGGAACAGCGAGAAGACTGACACATCGTCCGATGTCTGGCTCTGTTACCATTTGTTGTGATGTCCCACATTGGTTGGGGAGGAGAACAAACCACCATTTATAAGGGTGTGGAAACCTTCCACTAGCAGACGCGTTTTAAAGCCTTGAGGGGAAACCCGAAAGAAAAGCCCAAAGAGGGCAATATTTGTTATCAGGAGTTGCCTATCGGTCAATAAGAATTACAAAAAAATACATATTTTACTATTTATTTTACTTACTAAATATTCAAAATGAGAATCAATCTAAATTAAATGTGAAGTTTATTAGGAAAGTAGAAATAAAGAATAATAAGAAAATAAATTTGAGAATAAGAACAACATACCTTTCCCTTTCTAAATCCTTACATCCCAAAAATTATAAATTTCATTTTTTTTTTTCTAAAATCTATGAACTCTTACCGATATTAATAATGTTGTGAGATCCCACAACAATTGCAGAGAGGAACGAAACATTTCTGAAAAGAGTGTAGAAACATTTCCTTAGCAGACGCGTTTTAAAACGGTGAGTCTGACGGCGATACGTAACAGGCTAAAGCGGACAATATCTGCTAGCGGTAAGTTTTGGTTGTTACAAATGGTATCAAAGTCAGACACAAAACCGTGTGTCAATGAGGACACTGAGCCTCCAAAGGAGGTGGGTTGTGAGATCTCACATCAGTTGGAGATAAGCGTGTGGAAACCTCTCCCTAGCAGACGTGTTTTAAAACCGTGAGGCTGACGACAATACGTAACGGGTCAAAATAGATAATATCTGCTAGCAGTAGGTTGTGACTATTACAAATGGTATCAGAGTCAGACACTAAGTCGTGTGCCAGCAAGTACACTAGGCCTCCAAGGGGGGTGGATTGTGAGATTCCAGTTGAAGATAAGAGTGTGGAAACCTTTCCCTAGCAGACGAGTTTTATAACTGTGAGGCTGACGGCGATACGAAACGGGTCAAAGCGGACAATATCTGCTAGCGGTAGGTTTGACTATTACAGTGATAGCATAATTAGACACCAAGTCATGTGCCAACGAGGACACTGGGTCTCCAAGAGAGGTGGATTGTGAGATCCCAAATCGGTTAGAGATAACAGTGTGAAAACCTCTCCCTAACAGATTCATTTTAAAATCGTGAGGCTGTCGACGATACGTAACGAGCCAAAACGGACAATATCTGCTAGCGGGAGGTTTTGACTATTACAAATAGTATTAAAGTGAGACACCAAACTGTGTGCCAATGAGGACACTAAACCTCCAAGGGGGTGGATTGTGAGATCCCACATTGGTTGGAGATAAATGTATGGAATCCTCTTCCTAGCAGACGTGTTTTAAAACCGTGAGGCTGACGACGATACGTAACGGGCCAAAACGGATAAATATCTGCTAGCGATAGGTTGTGACTGTTACAAATGGTATCAGAGTCAGACATCAAGCCGTATGCCAGCGAGTACACTAGTACTCCAAGGGGGTGGATTGTGAGATCCCAATTGAAGATAAGGGTGTGGAACTCTCCCTAGCAAACGCGTTTTATAACCGTGAGGTTGACGGCAATACGTAATGGGCCAAAGCAGACAATATCTGCTAGCGGTAGGTTTGACTGTTACAGTGGTATCAGAATTAGACACCAAGTCATGTGCCAACAAGGACATAAGGTCTCCAAGGGAGGTCGATTGTGAGATCCCAAATCGGTTGAAGATAACGGTGTGGAAACCTCTCCCTAGTAGACTCATTTTAAAATCGTGAGGCTAATGACGATATGTAACGAGCCAAAACGGACAATATCTGCTAGCAGTAGGTTCTGACAAACAAATAGTATTAGAGTCAGACACCAAACCGTGTACCAATGAGGACACTGGGCCTCCAAGGGGGTGGATTGTGAGATCTCACATGGTTGGAGATAAGCATGTGAAAACCTCTCCTTAGACACATTGTAAAATCATGAGGCTAACGATGATACGTAATGGGTCAAAACAGACAATATCTGCTAGCGATAGGTTTTGACTGTTACAAATGATATCAGAGTCAGACACCAACTTGTGTGCCAATGAGGACACTGGGCCTCCAAGGGGGTGGATTATGAGATCCCACATTGGTTGGAGATAAGCATGTGAAAATCTCTCCTTAGCAGACACATTTTAAAATCGTGAGGCTGATGACGATACATAACGAGCCAAAACGGACAATATCCGCTAGCGGTAGGTTGTGAATGTTACAAATGATATCAGAGTCAGACACTAATCTGTGTGCCAGCGAGGACATGGGCCTCCAATACGGTAGATTGTGAGATCCCACGTCAGTTGGAGATAAGGGTGTGAAAACCTCTTCCTAGTAGACGTGTCTTAGCCAACTTTTGATTATTTGTTTTGATACAGAACCCACGAATCCAAACTCTTGTACCGAACGGTTTCCATACACCTAACGACAATTACACGAACCATATTCTCATTTCTTGGTTTCCATTTTTCAAAAGTAAAATCAACACAAAAAAATTAATTTAATAATTATAATAATAAAAAACCCTAATTTAAAAATAGCCACTTGTGAACTTAAATGTGGCAAAAATGATGAGAAAATGGGTCCAACATCACAGCATTGGCCAGCAATATTTGATCTGTCACCACAAAAGCAATTGCCATTTCCTTTCCTGTCTTTAGAGAAAAGACAGCCATTATCATTCTATGACTCACTAACTCTCCGCCATCCGCCGTTTGGTTATCAGATCTAAGATGTACGCGGATTTAAATACTTTTTCCTTACAGGATGTACGCGGATTTAAATACTTTTTCCTTACAGGATATGCGTTGGGTCTCCCTCCTCGTGTATGAAAAAATTCAAATCATCATTAGTGCCATATTGATCTAGTTCGTCGGAGTCTATCCACAAAGATGCGTGTAGGGAGGGGTTTGAGGTCTATAGGGTCCGAGCAACTAGGGCTTATACTTCTCCCCTACGGGTTATGCGTTGGGCCTCCTTCCTCATGTATAACAATATCATCATCGGTACTGTATTGATCCAGCTCGTCGGAATCCATCCACAAAGATGCGTAGGGAGGGGTTTGAGGTCTGTAGGGTCCGAGCAACTAGGACTTTCATCAAAGGGTTGAAGGAAGTTGAGCAAACGTAAATGATGAATCACTTACAGGACATCAGGGAATAATGTTCTGGGGTTGGGATATTTTCGTAAAAATCATCCTACCGGAGCACCGGAGCATGTGAACTCAAGGTGGGGCTCAATCTCACCATCTAGCCCTCTTTTCAAATCTCAACCTTTCAAACAAAACAACAATTTCGGCCCGAACCAATGAAAGTTTGAAGCTAAAAGTAAGAAATTTCGTGAAAACTGGTCGATACAGTAGATTTTATAAGAACTTTCTAACGTTCAAGTAATTCGACACGAAAAAACGTGCAACGTAGAAAAAAGGGTAGAAATTTGAATTAATGCTTAAATTGACGAAACACATTGCTTCGACATTATGGTAAGGAGTTAAAAAACCGAACCGAGTTCGGTTTTTTTTGCATCTTACTACATTGAAAATACATAAAATAGTAGGCAAAAACTAAGAAAATTACAAGGCAAGCACACAAGCTCTCTGTATGTTGGAAAGGGTTGGGAAATTAGGACAACTTTTTTTTTTTTTTGTTTGTTTCTTTGTCTCTCTCTCAAACATTCTCTCTTTCTTTCCTTAGCATAACAAAGTGAATCACAATTCATTAATTCATTGTGTCTCTGTATGAGTAATAATCTTCTCACACTGTGTAATGCTGCTGGATCGTGTCGATATCGAGCCCCTTCAACTTAACGACTGACTCGACGTGACCCTTGAGCGTGTTGAGCTCACGAAGCCTAAAATGACGAGAAAAGACTTGATCAGAATACTTGTTTGTAAATGGTTTCCAAAGCCACAATGTTATAGTGATGTGTTATCTAACCTTGCAATCTCGGCACGTCTCTTAGCTTGCTCGGCGATCTCGGAGAGTTCTCGGTAGCTACTCTTTTCGGAGAAGATGTTCGTTGATTCGGGTGGTTGAAGTCCATGTAGTGTCCTTTGAGCAAGTGCCCATTGAGCTTCCCTTTCTTCTTTTCCATAGTCTTTCTTGGTAGTGAAGGCAGTCTATTTACACAAACACGAGGTATAAGTTCACAACTTTACCCTTACACATTCTGTAACCGCTAGCAGATATTATCTTCTTTGGGCTTTCCCTTTCGGGCTTCCCCTCAAGGCTTTAAAACGTGTCCACTAGGGAAAGGTTTCCACATCCTTATAAAGGGTGTTTTGTTCTCCTCCCCAACCAATATGGGGTATCACACATTCTCTAAACGACAAGGAAGAAAAGAAAAAACGTACCTTGTTTTCTAACATGCTCACCCACGCCTTTCCGCTCAAGATGTATCGAATAGCGAACTTCATGATATCGAGCGGAACGTAAAAAACAATGCTATAAAGCCAGATGACACCAGCCCATCCCCATCCAACGCCCTTGATCTTAGCAAATGACCAATCAGCATACACAGCTATAACAGTTGCAACCTACGACACAACAAAAAAACATTTTAGCTACCAAACATAGTTCAATTAGTGAAAATTTGCATAGTTTTAGTGTGTTCTTACCAATTGTGCAATGAAGAAAGCACCGACTAAGAGAAGTCCCGGGCGCTCGACGTACGACCAGCTACGTGATCGAGTTACGAAAATCAAAGCTTGGCTAACAATACTCACTTGCAAGTACAAAGCAGCCATCTTTTCGTCTTCGTTGTGACGAATCGATCTCACACCGAATTTATCCTACATTGTAACAAGTTATAAGTACTAAAACTTTATATGATTCTGAAAAGTATAGGCTGGGAGCACGAAACATACGGTGAAGAAGTCGGTTCCGTCCATTAGCCAGAAGAATATAACCGTCATCAACGCCAAGTACCCGCCGAGTACTACTCCGGTGGCGAAAATCTCCTTGAGTTTCCAACTGTCAGGCAATGGAGATGGCTTCACTCTGTCCTTTGAGATTGTCATAATTGTACCTTTAAAACAGAACAATGCAGGGCATCAATATTGATTGTTTCGGATCTTTCGAGCTATGAATGACGGTTTATCGTTAACTCACCGTCGTTCAAGATGGCAATAATTAGAACCATGAACGGTGAGAAATCGAACTTCCAAATGAGAGCGATCAACATGAAACCAAACTGCAAAAGACGAACGAAATATAAATTATATGATCGACGAAACGAGTATCGTAACTATCGAACCAAGTTTAAGCGAGGATTGCATACGTACCACGATACGAATGGTGATGGAAACTGCATAAATCTGTAGAGACAAAAGAGAAGAGGAGACATGGTCAAGTGCTTGGACAAATACATGTGAGTCGAGTTAGCTAGCGATTTACGTGTCGAGCGGAGTGACTTACGGTATAGTTCTTCATCCTTTGGAAGATTGCTCGGCTAGTCAACACGGCACTGATGATAACACTCAGTCCAGGCTCGGTTAGAACGATATCGGACGCGCCTCGTGCAGCATCAGTAGCATCAGCAACAGCAATACCAATGTCAGCCTTCTTCAAAGCAGGGGCATCATTGACACCATCTCCTGTCATTCCACAAATGTGCTTCCTTTCTTGCAACTTCTTGACAATTTCATATTTGTGTTCTAGAGATTGCATTAATATCGAAAAACGTTAGCGAATTCGAAACGAAAATGTAGCATATAATCGATGTTCGAGCGTTAACAGTGGACGACAACGACAATCACCTGGAAACACTCCGGCAAATCCATCAGCTTTCTCAATCAACTCTTCAACTGGGAGGCCAGCAATGCTTTCGTCCTTGTGTTGACCGAGTAAGGAAGATGACGGGTACATATTCGTTCCCATTCCAAGTCTTCGGCCAGTTTCCTTTCCGATAGCAAGTTGATCACCTGATATGGAGGTTGGTCGGGGTCGAACATTAACGTACAGAACATAACGGAGAAGAATACCGATACATTAGGACGAGGGAATCACCTGTAATCATCTTGACATTCACTCCCAAGTTGAGAGCTCGGCGGATGGTTTCAGCACTGTCGTGTCGAGGAGGATCGAAAAGAGGCAACAAACCGACGAATTGCCATGGAGAACCGGGACTCTCCTTGGTTTTTTCAGGCACTTCCTGTATAAAACATAACAAGAACCAATAATCAAAGGAAGGTTAAATCATCAAAGTTCAAGTCCAAACTCGATGGAGGATCGGAATTCGAACCTGTCGAGCAACAGCCAACGATCGAAGTCCACGCTCGGCGAACTTGTCGATTACAGAAAACACCTTCCTCTTGAAGTCCTCCTTGCAGTTGCAAAGACTCAAGATCTGCTCAGAGATTTCATATAGTTATGAGGCATGGTAATCAACATATCCATACATTGTTTTGATACGAATACGAATAAGAATACAACGTGTACCTGCTCGGGAGCTCCTTTGCTAGCACGGTGCCAGTTACCGTTGGAGTCGATGTACGTCAAGGCAGTTCGCTTGTCGACAGGGTTGAATGGGAGGAAGTGAACTTCTCTAATGCCAGCTCTGGCCTGCAATAGAACAAGACATGTTTAAAGAACTTTGATTGATTGAAAGTGTGGTGAACGAATAACGAACGAAGATAACCGTACCTCTTTCGGGTCAGCAAGCATACCGACCATGGCAGCATCAATGGCATCCTGGTTTTCAGTCCTAGAAGCCCGGGCAGCAAGAAGAACGACATGGTCTTTGTCGACACCCTTGACAAATACCTCAATCAAGTTCTTGTCAACGCTCAACTTGTTAAGCGTGAGCGTTCCGGTCTTGTCGCTGCAGAGGACGTCCATACCGGCCATTTCTTCGATGGCAGTCATTCTCTTGGTGATAGCTCCCTGTTGGGACAACTTGTGAGATCCAATAGCCATAGTGACAGACAAGACAGTAGGCATAGCAATGGGAATTCCTCCAATCAAGAGAACCAAAAGATTGTCGATTCCATCTCGGTAGGCACGGTGTTGGATCGGGTACATGACGATGATCTCGATCAGCATACCAATGGCAATGGAACAGATACAGAAGTTCCCAATGGCAGTGAGAACCTTTTGGAAGTGACCAACTTGGTTGGTGCTGTCAACCAGATGAGCTGCCTTTCCAAAGAAGGTGTGGACACCAGTGGCAATAACAACAGCTTCTATTTCTCCTTGTTTGCAAGTTGAACCTGAGAACACTTCATCCCCTGGATGCTTCGTCACCGGAAGCGATTCTCCCGTCAATGCAGATTGATCCACCTTTAACGGATCGCCCTCCAGAAGACGAGCATCGGCCGGGATGATGTCTCCCAATTTGACACTAATCACATCTCCTGGTACCAGAATCGCTGCATCTTGTTCACACCATTTCCCATCCCTCAAAACCTATCATATCATATCATATCATCACCAAATCAAATCATTCATATCTATCGTCACCAACACAAGCCATGAATTGATATCTATGATAACCAGACAAACAAGCCATGGAGAATTGATATCTATGATCACACCAACAAGCCATGAATTGATATCTATGACAACCAAACAATCCATGAACTGATATCTATGATCACCAACCAAGCCATGAAGAATTGATATCTATGATCACCCAACAAGCCATAAATTGATATCTATGATCACCCAGCAAGCCATGAATTGAGATATCTATGATCACCCAACAAGCCATGAATTGATATCTATGATCACTCAAAAAGCCATGAATTGAGATATCTATGATCACCCAACAAGCCATGAATTGATATCTATGATCACCAAACAAGCCATGAATTGATATCTATCTATGATCACCAAACAAACAAGCCATGAAGAATTGATATCTATGATGACCCAACAAGCCATGAATTGATATCTATGATGACCCAACAAGCCATGAAGAATTGATATCTATCTATGATCACCAAACAAACAAGCCATGAAGAATTGATATCTATGATCACCCAACAAGCCATGAAGAATTGATATCTATGACAACCAAACAAGCCATGAATTGATATCTACTACTAACCTTAGTCTTAGGAGCAAGACCAGCCATAAGAGCAGCAGCAGCATTACCAGCATTGTTCTCTTCAATGAAACTAATGGTGGAGTTGATAACCAGCAGACACACGATACCGACGAAGTCCTGCCAATCCGGTCCCTTACCGCCTCCGTTAGCCAAGGCAATGGCCATGATAGCTGCAGCCTCCATGACCCATGAAAGGGGATTCCACATAAAACCAAGGAACTTCAGAAACTTGCTTTCCTTTTTCTCTTCTAGCTTGTTGGGCCCAAAGATTTGAAGACGGTTCTCCCCTTCTTGAGATGTTAAACCTTCTCTTGTACATTTCAGCTGCTCAAACACTTCTTCAATGGGGATTTTCTCCTACAATTAAACAAATTACACCCAAATCTAAGGATTTACCTAATCAAATACTAATTAATCTTAAACCATCATTAGTCACAAAAGTAAGGGCCCATTATGAGTTCAAGTCAAACATCATGTCCCACATCTGCTAATTTAGGGAATGATCGTAGGTTTATAATCAAAGAATACTCTCTCCATTGGTAATGAGGCCTTTTGAGGAAGCCCCAAAATAATTGGGAGGGGTCCCACGATAACTAATATGAGAGCCTACTCATAGTGATCAATATCATCTGATCATGGAGAGTCGTAATTCCTAACTTAATATTTATAAATAAATAAAGTCGCTTTTTAAAATATTTAAAGCGGTTAAACAACAAATTTGATTTTTAATACTTGGAACAATATTAAATTTTTTTTAGTTAAAAGTTAAAATTCTTCCCTATAGTTTAATAATTTTTTAATTTTTTAATTTTTTTTTTTTTTTTTTTGAAAAGAGTGATTAAATTTGTAATTTAATATATTAAAGCGATTTTCTTTTTTTTTTTTTTTTTGGAAAAAAGACAAAAAAAAAAAAAAAAAGTGAGTCACCGCCGAGTTGGCGAGTTGGACTCGGAAAGGAGACAAGAGAATTTATATTTGCGAACGAAAATTCAGGCGACCCCTCGGGGATGATGTCAAACCCCCAATCACAGCCGCGTTGACTATTAATTACCAAGTGGTCCCCACCACCAAAAATTAACACACACAAAAAAAAAATAATAATAAATTAATTAACACAAAACAACCCACGTGCTTGGCGCGTGTGGTCCCACAGCGACGGCGGTGGCGCGTTGGTCGTAAATATCCACAAGACGAAGGGTAAAACGGGAATATATAAAAATATTTGGTGAATCCAAAGCGGGTCGGGTAATTGTCAGGTAGGGTCAAAGCCGTTGAAATGTCAAAAAAAAAAACCTCTTTTTTTCAGAAAATTACATAAATAAATAAATAAAAGTACCACGGAGAGTACCATAAATTCCCAGTTTTTTTTTTTTATTTTTTATTATCAAAAAATTAATTTTTTTTATTTAAAAAAAAAAAAAAAAAGACAGCCCTAATATTGCTTTTCTGTATTGCACATGCTCAGATCCACCTAAAGAAATAAAATAAAAAATAAAAAAAGATCTGTTTGGCTGGCGAGAAAAGGTGAGAAAGTAAAAGGGAAAACAAACACTCTCTGTTCTAAATCAGTGAGATTTTCACAAAATGAGTACTAAATTCAACCAATAACTTCAGATCAGTACCATAATGAAGAGATATATAGTATAATTTTGATATGAAGAGGGGTGTTTGGGTGTCGGGAAAATTAAAATTTTCCCGAGAAAATAACAGGATCAAGAAAGAAAAATACCAGATCAACCGTCTCGTTCTTGATCCCCTCCAGAGTCAAACCGGTGTCGTTTCCCATCTTGAATCGAGTTGTTCTTCACAGGAAAAAAAAGAAAATTGCGGTTTTTCTTTTTTTAAAAAAAAATTTTGAGTTTCAGAGAAGAATCATCGATTCCAGAAGTGGAATTTTCTGAGCGTTTTCCCGAGAAATGTAATGATTTTCCCGGGAAAATTAGTGTTTGGGAGAAGAGAAAATATAAAGAAGAAGAAGAAGAGTGTGAGAAAAGGGGGTGAGGAATTGGCTTCTAAATGCACTTCCCTTTTTATATAGACTCTAAGCCTCATCCCTCCTCCTCCTTTCTATTGTGATTACCACGTCCTCTTGTGGGCTCCACTTTCTCTTTTTTCTTTTCCCTTTTTACCCTTCCAACATAATCAACATGGTTTTCTAACGTTGGATAACATTGAACCGTAAAACCACTTCCACATTGGATTCACGAACCGAATGCCGACCACAACACACAAGTGCTTTCGTCGTGGCCGTTGGATTTAATCTTCCATTCACGTGGCGAACGATGATTGGTGGGCTTCGTCTTTATTTATTTATTTTTTTTTATTCCATTCTAAATTATTATTGTGAAATAACCAATGATCACTATTTTATATAATATAATATTATTTTTAATTTAATCATTGATATAACCCAAGCATTTACATTTTCTATTGTACAAACAACCTAGGTTATTTCAATTTCTAATCCTTGTTGGCGAGAAATTCATATTTATATGGTCGTGAAGATTCACTCTGTTTTTATTTACGAGAATCCTATATCCGGCCAGGAACAAAACCAAGAACTATGAACCAACAGTTGTCTCAAAATTTAAATTTTTTTAACATAAATCATCCTTAAAAACTTCGTTTGTTTGTTTTAGTCGGCTGAGTTGTTATTGTTCGAGTATTGATCACTGGACTGAGTAGATAAGTTAAATAAACTATATATATATATGTGTGATTAGATAATTGAGCTATTATAAACAAGATTATAGCACATGGGATGATCAAATAATTTGAGATTAAAAAATTAATTTAGTTTCAATTAAAGTAATAATACAACATAAAGAATAGTTTAAAAATAAAAAAAAAATAGAGACATTTGACTTTTTATTTTATTTTATTTTATTTTATTTTATTTATTTATTATTATTATTTTGTGAAAATTATGGGAACCCCAATAATAGCACACAAAGTCTCCTCACTTGTAATGTTTTTAAACATATATATATAATAAATAAATAAATAAAGAAAGGAAATAAATTGTTTGATTAAAAAATTGATAAATAATATTTTAAATGGGAAAATTATTATTTTATTTTTTAAAAAGGAAAATAAAAGAGGGAGAAGACTATTTATTGGAGGGCAAATAAATAAATAAATAAATAAATAAATAAATAAAAGGCATTGAAATTAATGAGAAGAGAAAAAAAAGGGTAAAACCAACTTGACCGTTGGATTCCATTAAAAGCTAGTCAACTCTTTACAGCTTATGGGAAAATGAGAGGACCTTTTTTTTTTTTTTTTTTTTTTTTAATTTAGACTTTTTAATTAATTAATTAATTAATTTACTTAAATTAATTGATTGTGTTCATATGGGGTGGGTTGTACATGTACTTTTATTCATATTTTTATAATTAATTAATTAATTAATTAATTGTTTTAATTATGTAACTTATGACATTATTGAGAAAGATAATTTTTATTTATTTATTTATTTATTCCTTTAAAATTATTCTAAAAGGAATTAGTCTTAAGTTGGCTAAATGCAATTTAGGGTCTCCTTAATTAACCTTATTTCTAACGTTTCATGTTTCCATAAATAAATTAAAAAAAAAAAAAAAAAAAAAAAAAAAAAAAAAACGTTTATTTTTTATATAAATATAATTTTTTTTTTTTTTTTTTTGTCTTTTTCAAGAAATAATAATAATAATAATAATAATTTATTGGAAATATGGAAAAATATTTTTTTAAATTACTTTTTTTTTTCCAACGGTAATAATTAAATTAATATGTAAAGAATGAAGGGTAAGAGGGGAATTTTGATTTTGATTTTATTTTTTATTATTAAATTTTAAATTTTAACGTTGACTCTATTGTATTATAGTAACATATTATTTTAATTAAAAATTAAAACTATGAAAAATGTCGAGTTTGGAAACATGTTGTCACGGTTTATTTTTTAAAAAGAATGTGATGTAATATAAAGTTGACATTAATTATATATTAAAAATTTTCAAAATTTCAAAACTAACCCCAACAATTTGAAATTAATGTTGCTATATTTATATTAATTATATGGTCGTTTTGATTAAATTATTATTTCATATTTTAAAGTTTTAAATGCTATAATAAGGTTTCCAAATATATTAATTTGACAGTGAAGCATATTCTTCTCTGCTGCATAATTTTGCATATAATATATGATAAATATAGTTATATTTGTTGTTTTTTTTGTTTGGTAATGTTAAGTGTACCTTGTAATTATTTCCTTTATTTTGAGTGTGACATTCAAAATAATGCCACTTTGGACTTGATTTAATGGTATGATATTAGCTTGGAGTAATTTTTTTTATGATTTAATGGATTTTCCTTTTTTTTTTTTTTTTTTTTTATTTCTAAAATTAAATGAATATTTAATTGTTGATGGAACTGTAGTACGTTGTTATTTAAGTATATTAGGTCTCTAAATGTGACAGGTGATTGCCCGAACATTTTCGTGCAATGTTATCTACTTCTGTTGAAGTGGTTTCTAAGAGTGAAGACTATACCTACATGACCAACAGGGGTTGTAATAGCCCAAGCACAATGTTAGAAATATATTGTATGTTTTGGTCTGTTACGTATTGTCGTCGGAATCATGGTTTTGAAATGTGTCTGTTAAGGAGAGGTTTCCATACCCTTTATAAGGAATGTTTTGTTTCCCTCTCCGACTAATGTGGGATCTTACAATCCACCTTCTTCGGGGCATATTGTCTGCTTTGGTCTATTACGTATGACCGTCAGGCTCACGGTTTTAAAATGTGTCTCCTAGGAGAGGTTTCCACACCCTCTATAAGAAATGTTTTGTTTCCCTCTCCGACTAATGTGGGATTTCACAATCCACTTTTATCCAGGGCATATTGTTTGCTTTGGTCTATTACGTATGGTCGTCGGGCTCACGGTTTTAAAATGTGTCTCCTAGGGAGAGGTTTCCACACCATTTATAAGGAATGTTTTGTTTCCCTCTCCGACTGATTTGGGATCTCACAATCCACCTCGATTCGAACCCAGCGTCCTCACTAGCACACCGTCTAGTGTCTGACTCTGATATCATTTGGAACAGTTCAAGCCCACCAATAGCAAATATTGTCCGCTTTGGCCCGTTACATATCGTCGTCGATCTCACGGTTTTCAAACGCGTCTGCTAGGGAGAGGTTTTCACACCCTTGTAAGGAATATTTTGTTCTCCTCTCCAACCGATGTGGGATGTCACCGAGTCTTATTTGAAAATGTCACTCAAATATGTTGGGATTTATATCCAAATAAAGAAGATTCTTATAATTATGGAAGTTGAAATTCCATTATGTAATGTTTGTAAATGCAATAACAAAGATTAAAGTTGTCTTGTAAAGGCTAATTAATTATAAAAAACTTCTATCAAAGTGTTTTTTATTTCTTTATTTATTAAATCATTTTGACACAAAAGTGTGCTTTGATTTCCATGCTTGGGAGGATGTTTATTATCATTATTGTTTTGTTATTTTTAAGGATGATGTTTTTTTTCATAATTTTTTTTTGGTCTTTTTTTTTTCTTTTGTTGAGAAGAAAATCTCAAATAAATAGTTCGAGAAATCCTTTCGAGAGAACGTGCCATGAACAACGCGAAAAATGAAGGAGAGAGCGAAGAAAAATTTCTCTTCGTTAGCTAAACAGAATCCGGTATAGAAATTATATCCTCCGTCCCTATCGATGCCCCCGCTACTATATATATATGTATAACTTATTATATATTTATATTATGAGGGAGTAAAGAAAATTTTCTCCTCGTTATCTTAACGGGATCAGGTACGAGGGTTATATCTTCTGTCTCTATCCCTACTCACACGGCTATATATATAAAACAAAAAACAGTACGAACGAAGTTTTTTCGTCCCTGGCTCGTTCTATGGACGTAGAATTTATAACTAAACCACATTACTCTTCTAGAATGTTTTAAAAATCTAAGAATAAAAGATAAACTTAAAAATTATGGTTTTTAGGAACATGTTTGGTTAAGGTTTTGGTCATGAAATTATGTCTAATATAGGTTATTATTTAAGTAATGAGATTTTAAACCGCCTCTTACAGGCTAAACGTCTCTCTAATCTATTAACTATTCCTATCGAGTTTTTATCGATAAGTATTTTCTTTTGTAATACTTAAAAAGGTATCTCACGACCAATTTCTTATTACACCATTCTCAGCCATAGAATTAGATTTGAGGGGTCAACTCGGTGGCTTCTATGAGGAAGGTGACGCAGATGAGGTATGAAGGCTCGTTAAGGATGACAATAATCGTTCATGTAGAGACATGTGAGTGGAGTGATAATAAGTTTGTACAAGACTCGAGCACAAAATATTTAATCTAGTTTTATAAATCTATTACTTGAGAAGATTAAAATTTCTTAGAACGATCATATACGACATGATATTAATCTTGAGTGAGTTATGACTCCTACCCGTGAGTACTTGAACAAATATTTAAATTCCAACGTAAAAATATTCGTAAAAAAGACCGTACCTTTAAGCAATACAACTATCATAATACATGAAGCAGTTGAACGAGCAATAGCTATTCGATCACTATATTCTTACGATAGCGAATGCATGGTTGAGACACTAAGAGAATGTCAATGCAAAGGTTCATATCGAAGATCTTCACAAGACGACGTATGAATCTCGTAAACTACAAAAGGTGAGATAATCGTCCACGTGTCTTATTATGAAATAAAAAAGCTGCCCCGCCACAGCAAGCAGGTTGGTTTGAATAGTTTTCACAAGCTTAATTTTCTAACGGGCAAACTTTCAGTTTAAATAAAACTTCACCAACCGAGCCAAGTACAGTTCGATCTTGTAGCGTGTTCGTCTGTAGTGAGTAGTACAACGGGTATCTTCGAAAATTTAAAACCCGAACAAAACAAATTATAAAGATAAATATATTGAGTTGAAAGTATGCATGTGGGATTGGTCAGCATATTCCCATGAAAAGTCTAAAAAACCCAACAATGATGTTTAACGACAATTAGGAAAAGGTTGAGATCTCAAAAAGCTTCACAAAAATTACTTCTTTTTTAATATTCAAAAATTACATTAAAAAATAAAATAAAAATTAAAATATATATATATATAAATAAAAAGAGTAAAGACAAAATAGGTTAGGTATGGATAAAAAGAGAATAAAAAGAGGTAGGTAAGTCGTCGTGTCCAAAATTTACACTGAAATTTAAAAAATAAGGGTATTTTCGTACTTAATAAGTACTCGTTTGTGTTCTTTCTCTTATCTTATATGAAAACGACGGGTTACCGAGCTGAAAAATGTCTGTTCTTTCGCTTGGTACATTTGGAGCGTTTTTCTAAATGTTAGATCGAAAGTACATACGTGTTTGCTGATAATTTGCTTCGTTATTCAGTTTTATATTTGGAGGTAGTATTTTTTTTTTATATCTAATTTCATGTAACGATATGTGCTCAAGATAGCATTCGTATCGGAATTTGAAACATATATTTGACACTTGATGACTCGTCATTCTCCTGCATTCTTAGAACATTGTCACGTAATTTACTCTTCACTTCTAATAAAGAATATTATCCCCCACAGACTAAAATGACGAAAATAAGATTCCCCACTGACCAACATAAGTACTTTGAGTGTGTTTTGTCTTCACTTACATACTCAAGAGGTCACCGAACATAGAATTACTCTAAACAGAGCATGATTTATTTTTGGTATAGATAGTAATTTTCAATTTTTGTAGTGATCTTATACTCAGAATCGCTCTTATTAAAAAAAACGTTCTAAATACTTTGAACATGTTTTTTGATTAAATAGTGCAAAACCGAGGTACAATCAATGTTTTTCAATTTTGGAGGGAAAATATATTAAAAACTGATGTAAAAAAAAAATTCGGAACATTCTTAAGTCAAATTCATTGAACTTCAATCTCCGTAATGGGAAATGATAAATTTTGACCGAAGTCAGTTTTGAATGTACGTGAGTCGAGGCAGGTCCTCGTGGACCCGTTATAAAAGAAAACGGTAAAAATTAATCTAGAAAGTAAAAAAAAAAACGTTTTTCCATTGTTGGATGAAATCTTTTTGGCTTTGTACGAATTGTCCTTTGGAATTTGTTGTTGGTCAACTTTGTTGAACATTCAAAACGCCTAAAATGGATCATCAATAGAACAACTAAGATTGCCTAGTAAATTGAGTCTTCTCTCTTGACTATAAAATTCAAACAAAAACACGAGCTTCATCGTCACAATTATTTTTCGGTTTGAATAGAAAAGTTATTCTTAAAGTTGAGAGCTTTCCGTCCCACTTGTATTATGAAAATGAAATCAGCGTTGCAGATCGAAAATGGGAAAGTATCGAACGATTTGGTTCTATAAACCGGATGGAAAACTTGTTAGTCAGTTCAATTTGAATTTATTTTTTCAGTTACCTATTTTGTTGACATTTGTTCGTCTCCAACGTTCTTGGCTTGATTTGTGATCAAATTTCTCTAAGATTTTGGCGAAAAGAAACAAATTTCTCAAAATCCACCCATCTCGGGAATCCAAGGTCTTCGATGACACATTGTCCGGTGTTTAGCTCTTATACCATTTGTAACAGTCAAAGCCCACCGCTAACACATATTGTTCCGTGTCTACTAGGGAGAGGTTTTCACACCCTTATAAATAATGTTTCGTTTCCCTCTCCGATTGACGTCGGGTCTCACAAAAATCCTATAAAAGTTGTATCGATGTTTAACCTAAAAAATGTCAAAAAGTTTGAAAGGCAAAGCATATAAAAAGGTGAAAAAGGGAGTATTTTTTTCCACTTTATATCCAATATCTTTGATATTTTGGTTCCTTTCATATTCTTTTGAATAATATAGAAAATATTAAATTCTATCATTTTCCTTTTTACCTATTTAATGTTTTTTTTTTTTTTTTTTTTTTTTTTGCTCACAAAGATATTTGTAAAAATAAATATTTTGATTAAATTTTTAGTAATTTTTTTATTTACATAATTGGTTAAATTTAATATCGAGATACATCGAAAAAGTCGAACCTTTTAGGTGCGCGACATAAAAAGACTTTCTTTCTATTGGTTTCATGATCGAGGTATATTAGAGGTCGGCTATCTCTAACCAATTAGTTTCTTCCTTATTACATTTTTTTCGGTATAAATAAAAAGACTTTCTTGCACGTCATTGTTATTAATCATTACGAGGTTGATGACTATACGTAACAGGCCAAAACGAACAATATTGGCTAGTAGTGGACATGGACTATAACAAACGGTATTAGATCCCGTCACTAGGCAGTGTGCCAGTGAGAACGCTGGCTCCCAAAGGGGAGGAGGCGGATTGTAAGATCTCACATTGGTTGGAAAGGGGAATAAAGCATTCCTTATGAGACTGACGGCGATACGTAACGGGTCAAAGAAGACAATATCTGTTAGTGGTAGGCTTGGGCTATTACGAAACGTACGTATTGGGTCGAAGCTCTCCCCAATAGAAGCATTTTAAGACTATGAGGCTGACGACGACACGTAATGGGCCAAAGCGAACAATATCTGCTAGTGGCTGGCTTGGGCTGTTACAGATCGTACGTATTGGGTCGGGTACTTGATGGTCCAGGCATCCGGGCATTTCCCTACAACCGTCACAACATGGTCACGTCATATCTGCTAGCGGTGGACTTAGGTTGTTATAAATCGTATATATTGGGTCGAATACTTGATGGTTCTAACATTCCCCTACAATCGCTACGACATGGTCCGTCATTTACTTCTTGCTTCTAAGAGTGAAGATTATCCCTATAGACCAATAGGAATCCTTTCTGCATGTTTTGTTCTCAATCACATGCTTTATAGGAAAATTCTTCCGAGGTTACCCAACCTAGAATTGCTCCAAGCAAAACACATTAACTTTTAAGTTTCTACGATCGAGCCACCGAAAAAGAATGTGCACTTTATTGAGTCACGGCTCTCACTTCGTGAATTCATCTGATCATGAAAGTACACTACGTGAATTCATTTCATAACATCATATCATCGAAGAACAATGAGGACTACGTCACGACACTCACTTTCATTAATTAGTTGCATTTCTAACAATTTGACAACACGAACTCAATGTATGAGATGAGATTAACATTTGATATGTCAATGACAAATAACGAACAATTAGATGACGACAAACAAGTGGTACTAATAAGCCAAACATTTGTACAACCTTAACTTCTTCGAACAATTTGGCTTTTGCAATTTTATGTTTAATGCATAATAAATGAAAACTATTAATCGAGCTACAACAACAACTATTAATCGCTACGATATAGCTCGGGGCAGTTTAAGAACTATTAGCAAAACCTTTGTTAAGGGAGATTCAATATCACTTTGAAAAATGATGCTATAACCTATGATAGGTGTTGGATGATGGAAGTCCCACATCGACTAATTTAGGGAATGATCATGGGTTTATAAGTGAGGAATACTAACTCCATTGGTATGAGGCCTTTTGGGGAAGCCCAAAGCAAAGCCATGAGAGCTTATGCTCAAAGTGGACAATATCATACCATTGTGGAGAGTCGTGTTCGTCTAACATGGTATCAGAGCCATGCCCTAAACTTAGTCGTGCCAATAGATTGATAAATCCTCAAATCCTCAAATATCGAACAAAGAACTCCTAAAGAAAAGGAGCCAAGCCCCTCCTCGAAGGCAGTCAAAAATGACTAAGACTCCAAAGGAGTCGAGCCTCGATTAAGGGGAGGCGCACTTTGTTCGAGGGGAGGTGTTGGATGATGGAAGTCCCACATCGACTAATTTAGGGAATGATCATGGGTTTATAAGTGAGGAATACTAACTCCATTGGTATTCCTCACAAGCAAACGCGTTCTAAAAAGGGAATGCTCGAAAGAGGACAATATCTGCTAGCGGTGGGCTTGGGCTATTACAAATGGTATCAGAGCCAGACACCGGACGATGTGCCAGTAAGGACACTGGACCTCGAAGGGATGTGGATTTGGTGGGGGTCTCACATCGATTGGAGAAAGGAACGAGTGCCAGTAAGGACTCTAGGTCCCAAAGGGGGGCGGATTGTGAGATCCCACATCAGTTGGGAAGAAGAATGAAACACACCTTCCATAAGGATTTGGAAATCTCTCCCTAACAGATCCGTTTTAAAACACACATTGATTTGGAAACCTCTCCCTAACATACCTGTTTTAAAACACACCCTATAAGGATTTGGACCCTAACAGACCCGTCTTAAAAATCTTGAGGAAAAACCAATTAGAAGTCTCCCCCTAACAGACGCGCTTTAAAAACCTTGAGAAAAATAACGATAATATCTGTTAAGCGGTGGGTTTGGGAACGACAATATTTGTTAAGCGGTGGGTCTGGGAACAACAATATTTATTAAGCGGTAGGTCTCGGATGCTACATAAGCATTACATACACTCTAATAATTTATCATAATGAGATTATTAGGTCTTAGATTAGTATATTTTAAAGCTAATAATAAACCAAACAAAAACAATAATATCATTACTTAAAAATTAAACAATCCCTTGAAAAACCATATTTTATATGTAATAATCATAAAAACATGAATCTCAAGAGTGCTTAAAATGGAAGGCAACAATAATAATAATAATAATAAATAAATAATTAATTAAAGTAATTATTAAAATTTGACACATTTTCCAATATGGTAGGTTTTTTGGTCAAACAAATGTAGCTTCTTGACTAACATGTGAAAAGGGGACAGTTTTTTCCTTATAAACTGCTAATCATAATTCCACATTTTGGGATTGCCTTTAAATAAATTATTACATAATTGAAATTTATTTATTTTTTTTCTATTTTATCTAGAAAGTTTCGAGTCGTTTACGTGCATACTCCGTCTAATTTCATGAAATATAATATTTTTACAAGATATACTCATAAAATTTTAATATTACAGGTAGTCACGGATGCGTTTTTCTAATTTTTATTTTGTTCGTTGATTTAGTTTCGATAATTATAATATGACGGTGAAAGGGAAAATCAATTTTTTATTTTTGTTACAGGGTTTAACGTACTTTTTATAATTAATATTGCAGGGGGTACTTGAACGAACTGAAATTACGTCCGAATGAGAGCGACACCAACAATGCACACTTTCCTTTTCCGTGGTTCAACCATAGAAATTTCATAGTTAAACGTGTTTTACTTTGAATAAATTTACTTTGAACAAATATATGAATGAGGACAAAATATGTCGGAAGAGATCGAACGATGACGATATTACCTGAACGATATTAATAATTTATTTAAGAAGTAGCATGAACGATGACGATACGATATAATATATCATGAATAAATAAGAATAATAGGCCAAAAATTGATGAAAGCATGATATGTTTAAAGTAATATTTTTAATTTATCTAGTAGACTCTTATTATTATTATTATCATTATTGTCACGCTTGAGGAAAATAAAATTTAATGGTCAATTAACATGACATGTCAATATTTATATAACGTTACTAATTAAGCTGGTTGGATTATCGGGTCATACGAACACTCGTAACAAATTTAATATGACCCGATAATCCAACCAGCTTGATTTTTTTTTTAAAAAAAAAAAAATTGGGCGGAGTTTAGAAAGCCAAAAATTTTGGTCAGTTTTCTCGTTGACATTTTTTTTAGTTGGATGAATCCCACGGATCCGAAAATCAGGTTACAACTTAATCCAGACGTTTCCGTTAAAATTTACGCCCTTTAAACTTTATACGTCAACTATTATTTCAAGAATAAAATTAAGATTTTAAGATTTATTTAAAAATCATTTTCTTTCGAGGTTAGTCAGCTTAATAGACCTTTATATAATATAAATTAGAATATAATAACATGAATATAATGGGTTATTATAAACTTTTTCTTTTATTTTTTCCGAAAGTCAAATTTTAACCCGACAACATTTTTTTGAGCTAAGAATATAAAAATAAAATTTTGTTAGCATTCTACGTCATCTATACTTTAAAAATATAGTTAATTCGATCATCTTATACTTGTCTAGTATAGTGTTTATATTATGGTGGGTCGATGTTTACTGATAGAAGCAATGACCTAAACTTTAACTCGTGTTTAATAAATTTTTAACTATTAGGTTTAAAAAAATTGAGTATCTACACAATATTTATAGTTTACGCTCTATTATACAATTTTTTTAAAACAAGACAGGTAAATATATTAAACATAAAATTTAAATTTTAAAAATTTATTAAACGTTTCAAAGTTTAAGATGTTTAATCATCAATCTTAGGCATAGTAATCCTTATCCATTTTGCTTTATTTAGACCGATATCTATTAAGCATAATATTTTTTTATTGAGTTTAATTGGAGGTCGGAAGATTTAAATATCTAATTGTTTTGTGAGATTCTACATCGATTGTAGAAGAGAATAATTCATTTTTTCTATAAAGGTGTGGAAACCTCTCTCTAGCAGACGTGTAATAGGGAATAATGATAGTATCTAGATGCGTACTGGTTCGGTCCACTACGTAACTCTGAAAGACGCGTTTTAAAATCGTGGGGTTGACGACTGTGATGTCCTACATTGGTTGGGAAGAAGAACAAATCACCATTTATAAGGGGGTGGAAACCTTCCCCTAGCAGACGCGTTTTAAAGCCTTGAAGGGAAGTCCAAAGAGGACAATATCTGGTAGCGGTGGATCTGGGCCATTACAAATGGGTATCAGAGCCAGACACTAGAAGCCTTCTTGCTGTTCCCCGAAGGGGGTAGACACGAGATGGTGTGCCAGTAAGGACGCTGGGTCCTAAAGGGGGTGAATTTGGGGGCGGTCCCACATCGATTGGAGGAAGGAAATAGTACTAGCAAGGATGCTGGCCGGTCCCGAAGGGGGGTGTATTGTGATGTCCCACGTTAGTTGAGGAGGAGAACAAACCACCATTTATAAAGGTGTGGAAACCAGGAAAAGTCCAAAGAACACAATATCTGCTAGCGGTGGATCTGGGCGGTACAACGACCTTACATAACGGGTATAATAAAATTGTGTTGGGTATTAAAATGTTAAATTTTGATCATAGAGGCGCGTGCCAAAGTGGATTGTCAGTGACAGAGCCACGCTAGGAATCCCTCATTAACCGGCCAAGGGACCCCTAATCTCCGTACCGTACACGCGTTTTTCAAACACACACCGCTCTTTCCTAACCTCCCTGTGACAGTTTCCAAATATCTTCCCCTAACCTTATCACATTCCGCCACGTGTCCTCTCTTACCACACAGTCGGTTCCTCTTGCCCTTCACGCTTCAATCCCCCATTTATTCTTTTAATAAAATAAAAAATCCATTTAATTTAATATTCTTTTTTACATTATTCTAATTCCTAATAAAAAGTCCACTCTCTCATCCCCAACTTGTAATTTTCATTTAATTAAAATATTTCCACTTTTAATTTTATTACTATTTAAATCCATTTTTTTAAGCTTTTAAACCAAATTAACTTCCAATAATTGCATAGATTAACGTAAATATATTATATATACATAAAATATTATTGCTTTAACCTATTTAAAAATTTAAATTAAATTATAATAAAAAATTGAAGTTAAATTAAATAAATAAATTTCAATTTTAAATTTTGTATATATATATATAGGAGAGAATATATTATGCATAAGACCAAAGTAAAATTACCAAAAATATATTATAATAAAGAATAAAATAAACTTTTAGTGACCATATATATATATATATATATATATATATATATATATATATATATATATGAAGACTAATACCTAATTTATTCTTTTTGTACTAAGCAAGAGAAAAATGAATAATATATTTATTTTGTTAATGATGATATTAATAATAATAATAATAATAAATAGATTTCTATATTTAAGCTTTTTTAATAAATATTCTTTCCATAAAAGCACAATAGAAAACCTAACAATTATGGACAATTTACCATCTAAACTAATGTTTTGCTTTTGAAATTTATGTTCAATTTTTATATGGTCAACCACTTAAATTAGTTTTAATGTTAAATTATAAGAGCGGGGTTTAATGGGTTCTTAAAAATTTGATTTTGTCGAGAACTTGATTTGAAATTCTGGGTTATCATTGAATCCTCAGCGACATGATCGTGTTACCCATTCTGTCTTGATATGCTTCTAACCGTGAAAAATATCACAATAGACTCGTATAGTGGTCATTTTAGCATATTTCTTAAGAAAATTCTCGAGCGGTTGCATAACACAAGATTTCTCCAAGCTAGTGCACATTGTTGGTATTTGTAGTAGCTATCCATCGTATAACCCTTCATTTAATCGGATGTTACAGTGATCTATCAGCTATTAAACTATACGATTAAAATCCATCTCCCATTATACATGTTATAATGGTTAAAGGACCTGTTCGATACAATTTTGAAAGTTTGAAGGGCTAAACTTGTAATTTGACCTAGTTTAAACTATATACTGAGCGTACCTAGCTGTTGGATGACGACAACAAATCATAACTCCGAGAATTACACACCTAAGTTGGATCGGGATGACCATACTAAAGGGTAAGAGGTAAGATATTGAAACGAGTAGAGAAAGATAATGATATATTAGCCATCCAAATTGTGAATAGTGTAAAGGGTAAGGAAGGAGAGTGATAGTGAAATAGTTGATAAGGGTCATTTTCGTCATTGCAATTTGACCCTTCAAAACAAGCTTAAAGCCAATTTGCTAATGAACCCTTTAATTGTGGGCTTTTTGTCTTTCTATTTATTAATTATCTTTTTGTCTTCCAATGAGAATCTTTTTTCTTTCCTTTTTTATTAGTCTACTAATTATTATTATTATTATTAAAAAAAATAGATGAGAAAGTTAAAGATAAAGTTGAAATTATTGTTCGTTTTGGCTCGTTACTGTGATATTCCACATTGGTTCGGGAGAAGAACGAAATATCCTTTATAAGGGTGTGGAAACATTTCTCTGGTAGACACATTTTAAAACCTTGAGGGGAAGCCCGAGTGGGAAAACCCAAAGAGAACAATATCTGCTAACGGTGGGTTTGGGTCGTTACAGTTACATATAGTCGTCAGCCTCACAGTTTTAAAACGAGTCTATTAGAAAGAGTTTTCACAACCTTATAAGGAATGCTTCGTGCCCCCTCCAACCGATGTAGGATCTCACATATATATTTTATAACAGCCCAAACCCACCACTAACAGATATTGTCCACTTTGTTCTGTTACGTATGGCCGTCAGACTCATGATTTTAAAACGTGTCTATTAGGGAGAGATTTCCACAACACTTTGTAAGGAATGCTTCGTTCTCCTTTCCAACCGATGTGAGATCTCACATACACACACACATACATATATATATATAAAGATACTACGTGCAACCTTTTGTGTTGTCATAACCTAACTTTCTTCTTCTTTTTATTTCTTTTTTTTTTCCTCCTTTTTAATTGGGATGATGACCGAGCAAAAATCAAATTGAGAGTATGAGTGAAGTCACCCCCTCTTTGTTCGTATAAACCATTAAAATATAGTCAACAGATTCTTCGTAATCAGTTCACCAATATCTTCATAAATGAACCGAAAAAATGTTTTGTTCTTACCTTTTTTTTTAAAACCGATCATGATACTTTTGAACTATGTTCTTTATGAACGAGATTGGGATGTCCTTTTTGAACCGACTTCCTTACGTCGTGTATAAATAAGGGTACCCTTTAATCACCAAAGAGAAAAAGGAAAAAGAGAGTGAGGTTAAAGTTGGAAGATTTTTTATTTATTTTATTATTATTATTATTATTTTTGGAGGAAAGCCATTTTGATGGAAGCATATATATTATTTGAATAGCAACTTTCCTTTAATAATTTGGACATTGTCTTTATAGCTACCTTTATTAATATTTCTATATTTTTAGTGAAATTACCATTATACCCTTGCTTATTCTCTCACCTTCTCTCTCTCTTTCTACTTTATTTGAGTTAGAAAGAGAAAAAGAGGAACATTTTTTGGAGGGTAAAATTGAGAAGAATATTATTGAGAGATGTGGTTGAAATTGGCTTTAGAATATAGTCAATAGCCCATTTGTGGCCATCCAATAAAATTCTTGGTTTTATTTCAATGGCAACAAATTTTCCTTTCTTTTTTTTTTTTTTTTTTTTTTTTTTTTTTTACTTTTTAAATCATATTTATTTATTTATTTTTATAATTTTACTCTAATAAGTATATGTTTCAATTAGAAAATAAAAGAACCGAGCTTTATGTCTATTTCAGCTTAAATTGACCATTCCAAAAACGTACAAATATATTCTCCATTCAAGCATGCATACAACTTCGCTAAAGTTCACGTTTGATTCCTCAAAAGAAAACTCCAATAAGAAAGTGTTTGGTTTATGAACGAGATGTTTATGGAATTTGGAACATAAAAGTCGAGTCGAGTCGAGTCTAAATTTGTTAAGTATATGGATTTCTCGAATCTGTAAACGAAACAAAACCTATCAGCCTGAGTTGGAAATGAGAAAGCTCTCTCCTGAAATAACTAAACCCTAGACATTAAAGACATTTTTTAACGACTATCCAGAGCTCTCAGAATTTAGGGTTTTCACTGTTTTTACGTTAACTACAGATATTCAAGTTTACAAACTTCGAACTTCTCGAACTTTTGGATTATAGCGTCAAAATTCGTGAGACGGAAGACGGGTCATCGTTCTTGAAATGGGGTTGGCTAAATAATGGTCCTAACTCTTTGTAGAAAGAGGAGAAGGCAAATCCAAACAAAACCTATCCACCCGAGTTGGATACGAAAAACCTATCATCCTAAATAACTAAACGCTAGACATTAAAAACATTACTTAACGACTATCCAGAGCTCCCAGAATTTAGAGTTTTCACTGTTTTTACAACAGAATTTCAAGTGTACAAACTTCGAACCTCTCGAACTTTTTGGATCATAGTGTCAAGATTCGTTAGACGGGAGATGGGCCATTGTTTTCGAAATGGGGTTGGCTAAATAATGGTCCTAACTCTTTGTAGAAAGAGGAGAAGGTAAATCCAAACAAAACCTATCAACCCAAGTTGGATACAAAAAACCTCTCATCCTAAATCACTAAACCCTAGACATTAACCCTAGACATTAGAAACATTCTGTAACGACCATCCAGAGCTCCCAACAAATAAGGGTTTTCATTGTTTTCGAATGGGGTTGGCTAAATAATGGTCCTAACTCTTTGTAGAAAGAGGAGAAGGTAAATCCAAACAAAACCTATCAACCCGAGTTGGATACGAAAAACCTCTCATCCTAAATCACTAAACCCTAGACATTAGAAACATTCTGTAACGACCATCCAGAGCTCCCAACAAATAAGGGTTTTCATTGTTTTCGAAATGGGGTTGGCTAAATAATGGTCCTAACTCTTTGTAGAAAGATGAGAAGGCAAATCGAACCTCTCATTCTAAAATACTAAACCCTAGACATTAAAAACATTCTGTAACGACCATCTTGAGCTTCCATTAGGGTTTTCATTGTTTTTACGTTAACTATATAGAAACTCAAGTTTACAAACTTCGAACTTCTCGAACTTTTGGATCATAGTGTCAAAATTCGTGAGACGAGAGACGGGAGATGAGCCATCGTTTTCGAAATGGAGTTGGCCCGAATAATGGTCCTAACTCTTTGTAAAAAGAGGTGAAGGCAAATCCAAGCAAATTGTACGTTGTCCTACAATCACAATCTTTCTTTTAGGTTATTGGACCATGGGAGCATCCACTATTGAGTACGTTTGCACTTGGAACCATCCATTTCATAATATGTTCCTTTGCCCTTTAATTTCTTCTCACTCTAAACCTAAACACTCTCTAAAAAACACAACAAAGCAAATTATTCCCACTAAAGAATCCAGCTTCTCCACCTCCTTTTGTCCACAATTTCCCTCTTTTGCTCCCCTAATAATGGAGATTCTTTGCTTTGATTGTTTGAAGATAATATGACACCCAAATCCAAAACCGACCCCGTAACTATCTCTCGCTCACACACAGAGTGTCGATATCATTTGTCGATAGAAGGAAAACTGTCCTGCTGAAACGAGCCACGAAAAACACGATATCAGTGAATTTGGTTTGAATTAGAATGAAAAAGTATGTGTAACAGCTCAAGCTCACCACTAGCAGATATTGTCGTCTTTGTACTTTCTATTTTGGGCTTTCCCTCAAGATTTTAAAACGTGTCTGGTAGAGAGAGGTTTCCACACTCTTAGAAAGAAGGCTCCGTTCTCCTTCCCAACCGATGTGGATCTCACAATTAATGACGCTAATTGTGAGATCTCATGGGGCCACTTACTGAGTATTCTTCGAAACACTCATGCCGTGTGCTACATCATTTTTCAGGTAAAGGCAAGGCACACTTGTACGGAGGACAGCGACATCACGAGCAGAGACTGTGACACGTAGATTCATATTTAAATTTCTAGGTTATTAGAATAGGTTGTTATGTTTTTCATTGTTTTAAATTATTTTGTATTGCTTTTATTTTCTCTTTTAGTAATTTGTATTTAAACACGTACGACCATAACTGTGTTTTCCAGAGAATAAATTCTTTTAAGCGTTTTTCGAAGTTTACGCTATAATGATGTTCATGTAAGAGTTATATTTCTGCATTATAGATGAGCATGAGACATTAGTAGCGACTCTAAGTACGTGGAAATCTAGAGTTGTTACAGTTGCTCAATTGTGAGATCCCACATTGGTTGGGGAAGAGAACGAACATTCTTTATAAGGGTGTGGAAACCTCTCTCTAGTAAACGCGTTTTAAAAACATTGAGGGGAAGTCCGAAAAGGAAAGCCCAAAAAAGATAATATCTACTAGCGATGAGCTTAAGCTGTTACAGTATGAAACTTGTTAAACTAGTCTCAAATCAACAGTGCTTACGTTCGTATTGTCAACATCTCTCATCAGTATTCATTACCGAACACTTTTGCAACATGAAATCAAAAAGATAATCGATGTTTGCCGAGAATATCGTCATGTCGAACCGTCTAGGGTTAGCAATGTTAGCTTTGTTGGGTACTTTGGATGAGATGGAGAGGTTGAAGTGTAGAGGAATAATATGGAAGGTACATAAGTTCCACTAACAAAGGTTGGCCTTTCGGCTCTTTTGGTTTTTGCCTTTCTTTTTCACAAAAAGTCCTCTTGCGTGGCCACACAAAGTGAACCATGCACCAAGCTTTTCAATGGCCATCATCAATGGAGATTTTTATTTATTTATTTATTTATTTATTTTTGTTATTTAGTGTCTCAACATTTTTTGTAATTGCACTTTATTCTTTCTCCTAACCCATTTTGAATGTTCTTCAATTATTTGCCATGAATTTGGTTTTTAATTCTATTAGGTTGTTGTTTTGAAAGACGGATATCTAATTCTTGGAACATGTTTGTTGGACGGTTTTTAAGAATTGATTGTGAAAGCGACCCAATGAACAACGGATTAAAGCACCTCTAGTGACATGATCACATTGCTCACTTCTAGCTTCTAAGAGTGAAGATTATCCACACAGATCAACACGAGTCCTTTCTCGCTTCTAGAAGTGAAGATTATCCCCACTGATCAACACGAGTCTTTTCAGAATGCTTTCTCCTCACTCACATATATACTAAAATTACTCAAAGCAAAGCACGTTTAACCGTAAAGTTTTTATGATTGAGCCACTGAAGAGAAACGTGTATCTTATTGGTATAGGTGGTGACTTTCAATTATTTTAAGCTTTTATTAGTCATTCTATCCTCGGAACCGCTCTGGGTTCATTCATGTTTTTTACTCAAGTGCTGCACTTAGAACCCGAGTAATTTAATTTGTTAAGATATACGTATTTTAAAACTAATATTGAAATTTTGTAATAAGCACCGGCATGGGAATATTGACACAAAAGCATGTGAAGAAGTTTGTTCTTCATTTTGCATTGATTTCAAACACACCCAACACACTCCACCACTTTGAGTTGGCAATCTTCAATTATTAACACACTTTTTTTCTTTATTTTTAAATATAATAACTAAATGCTTCGCTCAATAATATGCCTACCCTTTTAATAAATAAATGCATCTTTGACTAAAAAAAAAAAAAAAAAAAATGTCTCGAGCCCGCTGCTAGCAGATATTGTCTTCTTTGGGCTTTCCCGAGCTTCCACTCAAGGTTTTTAAAATACGTTTTCTAGGGAAAGATTTCCACACCTTATAAAGAGTGTTTTGTTCTCCTCTTCCAACAATGTGAGATTCTTATCATCTATCTCTCTTCGAAGCCCAACGTCCTCGCTGGAACTCGTTACTTTCTTCTATCAATGTGGGTCCCCCACCCAATCTACCCCCTTCGGGACATTACAAATTTAAACCTTAAACTTTCATAAGTATATAACTTTACATCTCTTGTCAGATTCTATTTGAAAAACGTTAATTTATAGATATGTGAATAAACCGAACCCACATTCGAACAAGAGCAATCTTGAAGATAGGATGATTAAGAAAAAATTTAAAAGAATTGAAAATCCCTAACCTATACCAACAATGTGCACTTTCCTTTTCGGTGACTCAATCATAAGAACTACATGGTTAAGTACGTTCTGCTTTGAGCAATTCTACATTGGGTGATAACAAAACATGTTGGAAGAACTCGTATTGGTTTGTAGAGATAAAACTCTCACTTTTAGAAACAAGAAGTAGCGTAACTATGTCGTAGGAAATGTCACGAGAATGTCGGGAATATCAGGTGCCAAATCCTTATCCGTTCATCATTTATATATATATATATATAAAGAAATTGGGGCAATATTGACTAGGATGGTAGAGAGGATCATCATAATGATTATCAAAGACATGTGATAAGATTTCCCACTTCACCACTTCCAGCTTGGAAGCTTTCAATGGGATGTGCAAAAGTCAATACTACCCTTTCAAACATAAATTCACAATTTATTTTATTTTATTTTATTTAATACAACAATTAATTAATTAATTACTCGTCATTTACAATATTCCACCGCATTATCATTTATTTTTTTTATATTTATTTAATTAGTTAAAATTGTCGGTGCTATAATTGAATATATAATTGACTGATGAAATAATTATTAATAATAAAAATTATAAATTCTTTTTAAACATAATTCTTTTATGATTTATCTAATTTATTTTTATCTTTACAATATTAAAAAGTAAGATAATTAAAAATAAGTTTTTACATATTTGCCCTTTTTTAAATATATACTAATAATAATAATTTATAAGTTTTTTTTTTTTTTTTTCAAATGGTCAAAAGTATTAATAAAACAAAATATAAAATCTTTACGAAATAAAGTATTAGAATTTAAAAAAACACGTGAAAACGAATCACGTTCCCTTTGTAACATAAACCCAGATCTATTTGATCTTCCACCTAACAGAAGCGAAAAAAGAAAACACGAGATGAAATTAGGTGCAAAAATTAGGTCGATTTTATTCATTAATAATTCGTATTTAAATATGAAGACACATCACGTATACTCGGGTAAAGGTCTAATTGAGGAAAACAACGAATTGAGAGATGATGCAATATAGGAAGTGAATAAAGCGTCTACGGCAAAGCCATGAGATTCATTTGGGCAAAAAAAACAAACATATGGTGACCTAATCAATACCTTAAATTCATTACTTTAATGATATAACAATTTGAATAAGGCAAAAAAAAGGAGAGGAACATAAACAAATGCGACAATGTGCAAAGAAATTGATACCAAAAGGGTTGAAGATCGTCATGTTTGGAAGTCATTGGTGGAATTCAAGTTCAATTTTGATTTGCTTTTGATAAATGGTTAAGTGGGTTAACAAAATTGACTGATCCGTTATTCATCTAACAACTCAAACCTATCATTAACAGATATTGTTCGTCTGGGCCTGTTTCGTATCACCATCAATCTCACGATTTTAAAACGCGTATGTTAGGAAGAGGTTTTACACTCTTATAAAAAAATGTTCCGTTTCCCTCTCCAACCAGTGCGGGATCTTACAATCTGAATTTACCTTTCTTGGGAGCAACGTCCTTGTTGGCACCACGTCCAGTGATCCTGTCAGATCCCACATTGGTTGGGGCATAGAAACCTTTCCCTAGTAGACACGTTTTAACAACCTTGAGGGGAAGCCCGAAAGGGAAAGCCCAAAGAAGAAATATTTGCTAGCAGTGGGCCTGGGTTGTTACAAATGATATTAGAGTCAAAACACCGGGTGATGTGACAGTGAGGAGGTTGTTCCCTGAAGGAGGTAGATATGAGGTGGCATGCCAGTAAGGACGTTGGACCCCGAAGGGAGGTGGAATTGGTAGGGGTCCCACATCGATTGGAGAAAGGAACGAGTGCTAAGAAAGACGCTGGGCCTTGAAGGGGGTGGATTGTTGAACACCCTTTACACGGGTGTGGAAATATTTCCCTAGTAGACGGGTTTTAAAAACCTTGAGGAGAAGCCCGAAACGGAAAGCCTAAAAAAGACAATATCTACTAGCGGTGGGTCGGAGCAGATCCAGATGAAAAGGAGCCATTCTTATAAGTTAATAACCTCATTTTTGCAATGGAGTAAAGTACCCACTTTCTCAACCTCAGACAATTTTTCTTTTCTTTTCTTTTTTAATTTGAAATTTACTTCCATTGAGAGTTGCTTTTGTTGAAATTTGAGTGTTATTTTGTCTTATGACTTAGCTCCTTTTGACCTTTGACTTTTGTTTTATGTTTTATGTTTTTATTTTTTTTGGATAGCATTAAAAAATGTGCAAAAAAAAATCAATTTATAGTGAAGTTTGCTCGTAAAAACTTTCATACGTATATCTTTGCTCTCGTCTCATACGACCCAATCCCGATATCCAAATTTCCTTTGATCAATAGGTCATCGAACATATCATATAGAACTAATATAGAAAAAAAAAAAGTAAAAAGAAAAGGGAACACCTTTATAAATGATACGAGCGTTTTGATATTAACGTAGACTATTATTAATTTAGAGTTCTATTTGTGATCGACTTCTTATCTTGCTCGAACATTATTTTATAATTTTAATTATTATAACTAACCAAAAATAAAAAATAAAAAAAATTAATTGTAATTCCTCTCATACTTGCACAAGAAAATAGAACAATGATTTATTAATTACCATATGAAAAAATTGATAAATAATTAAGAAACATGGCGTCAACAGAAACCAAAATCAAATTGATTTCTTTCTTCTATTTTTTAAATGATTTTTTTAAAATCATTAAAATAAAATATGTTAGTTAAATAATAATATTATATTAATTAAAATGGATAAAAGAAAAAAAAGAAAAAAATGGTTTAACACGTGTGAGAGATTTGTTCTTATCTTTTAGAACATTTACCTTTCCTTTTAGTAGCTTAAGATTCCCGGGAACGAAAACTTTGTATGGTATTAATTGTAAACCATTCGAGCTTCTCACTTTTTTTTCAAATTTGTATCTATTTAGTTCTCGAACTTTGAGGAGTCTAATAAGTTCTTAGGCGACTTTTTGTGTTCTAATAGCTCACTGTAAAAATATTTTTCAGACAGATTCTTGATATCGTGTCAAGTAGGTTGGTAGTTTCGAAAAATGTTGAACGAGTCCCTGGTAAAATTAAAAGTTTAGGGTCCGAACAAATAATTTTTGAATGGGAATCTAATTGAATTTGAGTGGGATTTTGACTTATATAATGTCATTATTCAAGATTCCTTGCTACATGTTTTGTAGGGTGGAAAAGCTCATTAGGGTTTAGTAGTGGGAAGGGCATCCAAAGAGGGTGGAGGGTCCCATTTGAGGTGGGAGATTCTATTTATGCCTATCAATCACACTATGACCTTCATATATACATAATTTGAAATTGAAATGAGGCCTTCTTACATAATGGGTGTGCCCATTCCCTTTCAAAAATCAATGCTTTGTGGCTTACAATGGTTCTCTTCCCAATAAGTAAGATGAAAGGTTACTTTTAGAAACTCGTTCTCTAGCTTCTTCAGGTTCTGTAGTGAAAATGGGTCGATGATTTATATTTTGAAAGATAATCGGAGGAGAAACAGCCACTTAATCATTTGTTCTCTCGTCTTTATCGATCTTCCTTTGACTTTGCTTATATAGCCTCTATTCTCGGTTCTTCTAAGTTTCCTTACCATTTCAGTTTTGCTAGAAGTTTGTTGAAATCTCTTCGTTTTTTCTTCTTGTTAACTTTACCCTCATCTTAGGTCCCTTTAGGACTTGTTTCTATACTTCCTTTTATCTCCCAAATGGTTTTCTGTGATACCAGAGTAAAAGATGAGAATATGAATGAAGTGAGACCACGTCCATATGAGAACGATCCTGAGGATATGATGGCTAAGAAATGCCTAAAACTATACCAACAAAGTACATCTTTTTCGAGTGTCTCAATCGTAGAAACTTCATAGGTAAGTATACTTTGCTTTTGACAATTCTATGTTGGGTGACCTCCTAGAATTTTTCGTACGATGCATGTGAGAGAGGACGAAACATGCTAGAAGAACTCGTGTTAGTCTATAGAGACAGTCTTCACTCTTAGAAGTGAGCAAGTAATGTGATTATCACAAGGGATGCAAGAGAATGCTAGCGTCATCAAGTGTCAAGAGTCATTACATTTTCACTCCATCAACCCCACTTTACTCGCATCACTTCCATTTACGAAAATCTCTCAAATAGTCAAATATTTCACATGGTATGTCTATCACGAGAGAACGAACACTATTGACATTACTTAAAGATTGTGTTCTATCACGAGAACACGAACACTATTGACATTACTTAAAGATTGTGTTCTATCACGAGAACACGAACACTATTGACAACAGTATCCTGAGTAGCGTATGCAAGAGCATTTAAGAGAACTTGGTGCTAATGTGTTGAATGAAAAATTTCTCATCTTTAACTCATTCTCTTGTGGCTAGATATTTGATGTCCATATGCTTGCTTCAACTATCACTCTTATTATTCATGCTAACTTGGGCCTTGTGTACTAACCTTAAGAGTCAAGCCATCTGAATGAGGCTGAAATAAGACACAAGAACGTGAGCTGTGAGGAACAATAGAGCAATAAAAAACGCGACCAAAACAAACTGGAATAGCCATGAGGAATGAATGAGCGACAAAGCTATAAGCCATGAAGATCAAACAGCAGCACAACAATGAGCCGAAAGAAATAGAAGTTTTATAAGAACAATACTATTTGGTTATAGAGATAGTGTATCTAAAAACTCAAATCTTATTTTGTCTATTTTTCTTTCAAATTTTACTCTAAACGGTAGAAGTTGTTATTTATGTGTCGTGTCAAATTAAATGTTGGATTTTTTATTTTATTTAGTTCACTATTTATAAATCTTACCGGTAATAGCACAAGCCCATTGCTAGCAGATATTGATATTGTTTTATTTGGACTTTTCTTTCTGGGCTTCCCCTCAAGGTTTTAAAGCGTGTCTGCTAGTGAGAGGTTTCCACACCTTTATAAGGCCGATGTGGGATCTCACAATCCACCCCCCTCCCTCCTGAGTTTTATAAGAAAAACTTTGTTCCTCTCTCCAATCGATGTGGAATCTCACAATCCTCCCCCTTGGGAGCCACCATCCTTGCTAGTACACCATCCGGTGTCTGGCTCTAATACCATTTGTAATAGCTCAAGCCCACCACTAGCAGATATTGTTCTTTTTGGGCTTTCCCTTTCGAGTTTCCCCTCAAGGTTTTTAAAACGTGTCTGCTAGTGAAAGGTTTTCACACATTTATAAGGCCGAAGTGGGATCTTACAATCCACCCCTATTGGGTTTAAAATGTGTATGTTACGGAGAGGTTTCCACACCTTTATAATGAATACTTTGTTCCCCTCTCCAACCGAAGTGGGACTTCACAATCCACCCTCCTGGGGGCCAGCATTCTCACTAGCACACCATCCGGTGTCTGGCTCTGATACCATTTGTAATAGTCCAAGCCCACGGCTAGCAGATATTGTCCTCTTTGGGCTTTCCCATTCGGGCTTCCCCTCAAGGTTTTTAAAACATGTTGACTAAGGAGAGGTTTTCCACACCCCTATAAGAAATATTTCGTTCCCCTTTCCAACCATTATCTCACAGTAACTTTGTTTCGTTTATTCGAATTTCAAGATTAAATCTAAAATAATGTTTATATTTTAAAAAAAACTTCTGAAAATTTCAAGCTAAGGTAAGAAATCTTAAAAAAAAAAAAAAAAAAAAAAAAAAAAAATAGTACTTTCATAGATAAGATATCAAACTAAGAAACTAACCTAAAAACTTGTAGAAATCAGCATGCGACCACGCAGTAGAGGGAGAGAAAGGCAGGGGAATCGAGGTAGGCTTCCAAGGGCTAGGACAAACCCAACAGTCGAGGCTCCATCCCAGGATCAACCTGCTAGCCTGAATCCAAAACCAGCAGTTGGGGCTCCATCTTAGGAGCAGCCTGCCAAAATGAACCCAGACATCTCGAGGATGACGATTATAGAAGCTTTGCAATTTCTAGTGCATGTAGCTATTGTTGGGCTGGTAGCCTAGTTAACCCAAGATACAGGGGCACAACTTAGGAGGGGAGGTCTGAGATACTTTAAGGGGTGTGACCTCAAACTGTTCGAAGGTTTATCTCGAGACTCGGTAGTAGTTTAATTATGGTTGTTTACGACATAGAAAAAATTCCGCCGTAAAGGATCATCAAGTAGGATGTGCAACCTTTATGTTACGTGAGGATGAACGACTTTGGTGGCAGTTTTGCTCGAGGTCTATTAATGTCTATAACGGGTCAATCACTTGGACATAGTTTAAGAAAACATTTCTCAAGAATAAACACCGATGGCGTAGTTTATGAGACAGTTAAAGTTTCTGCAACTCCGACAGGAGAACAGGATTGTCAATGAGTACGAGAGAGTTTGTCTCAATTTAGCATAGAACTAGTAGATACAGTGGCAAAGAAAGTCAAACGATTTGTTATGGGCTTGAAAGCTGACATTCGAGGGTTTGTAGTAGCACATATGCCTAAGAGCAATGTCATTTTCCTTTAGTTGGCAAAGTTGATCAATGATAGAGCACAAGAAGATTTGAGGGAGTTTGTGAATGGAGGTGATCCTTAGAGAGCGATATGTCAAGTTTAACACTAAGCTTGAGCTAGGGACAACCTATCTTTAGGGATCTATACAAGTGGTCTCAATAGAACTCAAAGAGTTGAAACTGCATATTCAAAAACTCTTACATAAGGGCTTCATACGCCCAAGTGTTCTATTTGTAAAGAAGAATGATGAGTCTATATGCCTGTGCATAGACTACCAGAAACAAAATTCAGTGACTATAGAAAACAAACTCTTTGTTGCAAATTGATGACTTGTTTAATGAGGAAGTTATGTTCTCTAAGATCAACCTTCGGTTAGAAGGGAGCGCAACATTCCTTAAACAAATTTTTAAATCTGGGCATTACGAGTTTAGAGTAACATTTTTTGGACAGACTAATGCTTTAGTCTTTATGGGTTTGATGAATAAAGTGCTCAAAGAGTTCTAAAAATGTTTACAATTGTGTTCATCGATGATATTTTAGTTTACTCAGAGGAACATGAGGAGTATCTTAAGAGGGTTGTTGACAACTCTAAGAGCCAATAAGTTGTATGTTAAGTTCTTCAAATGTGAGTCCTGGCCACATTTGAAATGAGATAAGATCACAAAAAAGATATATATCTGGAAGTGAGATAAGATCACAAAAGAATTGAAATGAAAAAAGATAAATTCAAAATATGTGAACAAGATTCGAGGGTTGAAATTTAGGGTGTGGTTGAGGATTTCAGGGGTAAATATGGAAAAAAATATAGGCAAAGCCACTCCTAATTTCATAGTGGCTAAATTTCAGATTTTCTCTTGACCATTTTTTTAGAATGGAATTTGTATTGCTATCTACACCATATTTGATGGACTAATCTGGGCCAACTCAAATCTTGCATGAGCTTGATGATCCAAACTTTGATCCAATGGGCTTGACCTAAGCCCAAATAATATCTTGGGCATACTAGCATGGGTCATGATCAAAACTCGACCTGTACTCTGAGGGCCGAAATGAGAGGGTAAAATGAGGGATGAGGGAGTGATGGGAGGGACATTAGATTGGTGAGCTATGAAGCTTGGACGCTGGAGTCTGTTAGCTGTGAGGAACAATGAGCAACACGTATGACCAAGACAAACTACAATAGCCATGAGGAATGAAAAAGCGACGAAGTTTCTTAAGAGGGAGATGATGAGATGTCTAATGAAGGGAAGAAAGAAGTGGGCATTATTCCACCTACTCCATTCATTTTGTTGCCTGAGAAAGAATCGATGAACTTACTATTTCATCGATTTAAATCTAAAACTTGAAAAAGTATATCGAATTACACCCACAGTTAAGTTTATGTTGCAATCACCATGAGTAAGATATTCCACACGTGTCCAAGCCACGTGTTATTTCTCAATAAAGAAACAAACCGAGATGGTCAATGTTTCGGGAATAACCGAACCAACCCAGTTGATTCAGTTTGTTCCAACTCAACCATTTTTTTAGAACCCTTAATTTCACCCTCTTTGAGATAGCAACCATTCTCCTTTGCATTCTTGTGAAATATTGAACTACAGAACTAGGAGATTTTCAGTGTTGTAGAATGACTGAACTGGACTAATTTACATGGTTAATATCTGGTGTTCATTAAATTTTTTATGACAAATTCTAAATAGAAAAACCACTCGGCCTTATCAGGGTGAATTCTGTCCATACATGAGTTATTACTGTGCATGCATGTTGAGAAGATCTTGGAGATAATGTTCAGTTCAGAGCCTTCCACCATGAGTTAAAGAGAATTCTGATCCAAATCGTATGAAAGAAGAATATAATCAGCCCAGATTTCTCAAATGAGTTCAGAAATTCAGCCCAATATCTCACTTCATTCGCAACGTTTCTACTTCCATTCTTCTAAGTTGGATTGCATAGTAAGAAAGCTAATAAGAATAATGTACATTGATGAATATTTTGAAAGAACTTGGGACGTAAAATTAGACACTTATGCATTCACAATAAGTTTATAAAAGATAACCATATAACCTCCAAAAAAAAATGCTTCGACACGGGGGAGCTGAAAAATGTGGACCAAAATTTTTAACATAATAAAATAAATGCATGATGGCAAACGCACCTCTTGGTTTTCCCTCATGTTGTAATCCCTATACTCCTGCAGATGCTGAAAAAGGGAGGAAAATAAATGGAAGGCATTACCATCAAAAGCTCTCGTAAGAAAGCGCAAAAAGAGGGATTAAGATCCTCTTCTTCAGGCTTTGGTGCAAATGCAGTCTAGTACTCGAAAAACAAACAATAAGTTCATTTTGAACAACTTTAGGATTAGCAAACCATCCATTTTCCCCCTGAAAATCTAAATAAAAGTTGTGCCTGAGCACTATGAAAATCAAGAAACAAAAATGGGGTGTTTTCGAAATAAGAAAATTAAACAGGTTCTGTTTCTAAATAGGTAAGGCATTGTCAGTAATGACACCCAAAATAAGTTAATAGCTAGAGACAAGGAATTATATAGTATGCACCTTTGGGAGCTGGTGGTTCATCTTGAGGCTTCATGGCTGGGAAGAGAAGAACCTCCTGTTTTCACAAAAAGAACAGCATGAGAAAAAAAGATTTCACGAGTATGCATCACCAGAAGAAACCAGGGGTGAAACACAAACCTTGATGTTCTGCGAATCCGTTAACAACATAGCTAGCCGGTCAATGCCCATTCCCCAGCCACCAGTAGGAGGCAATCCATAATCAAGAGACGTACAAAATGTTTCATCCAAAGCCATTGCTTCATCATCACCCGACTGTCGATCCTGTTAAAGAAATCAAGTAATATAAAACCCAACAAATCATCAATCCATTCCACAAATCATCATTTATGTTTTAGGGTTTTAACTCTACTGTATTTGTGTATTTACTACAGGATACCTTGAGTTGTTCAGCAAACCGCTGGCGTTGTACAACAGGATCATTCAATTCAGTGTACGCATTACATACCTGAATAGCCATTAAATGTTAACAGCAGAAGCACAAAGGCATGCACACATACAGACACATGTCTGATCAAGTAAGAACAGAAAACTAATTATTGTTGAGTTTTGGTAGCTTACTTCATGTTTGTTGATGAACAATTCAAAGCGTTCAGTTAGACTAGGTCTTGCTCTATGCCACTTTGCCAAAGGACTCATAATCTCGGGATGATTGATGATGAAAGCAGGATTCACGCACGTTTCTTCTAGGAAATGTCCCACAAGCTGCCAAAAAATTTACTTTAATACTGTTGTAAAAGATGTATTAGTGTAAATTTTCCAGAAGTAAGATTCTCTTCTTGTATATTTCCTGTTCCTCAAGTCATATGATATCTTATCTAAACAAGATTAGTTTTTAAAGATAAGATAATATGATTAAGAGAATTACTTTATCCAGCAAGCGAGCAGTTGTTTCAGGTGGAGGACATTTGATTTCGAACTTCAGGCATGCCTCTCTAAGATATTTATTAGCTTCATCACTGGCCAAATTCTTGGGTATATTAAGATTTGCCATTTTTTCTAATTCCTCTATCATGTCAATCCTCCTGCAGTACATTAAACATATTCAAGATAATCCCAAATAAGATTCTGGTCAGCACAGTTCAATTCATACATGGGCTAAACAAAATTATTGCAAACAGACCTGAAAGGGGGAGTGAAGTCAATCTCAATCGGATCATTGTCAAGCCCATTTGAATGATATTTTACTTTATAGCCACCTGTAAGCTCCTTCACCATTCCTATTTCAGTCGCAACCGTGTCAGAGTAGAGATACAAGTTGATAAAGATGGAAACTGGGAAAGGCGATGATGGAGAATTCAAAGGAGTTAACATGCAACATCCGTAGTTTTAACACTTCTTATGATACACCAACTTTCATTGAGAAGAAATGAAAAGATACAATTAAAAGAAACTCACAGCAGAGTCAAACTACAAAAAGGGGCTCAAGTCCGAAGTTTTAGCATTACCACTTAGCATTTTCTCAGTGAGTTCCATCAAATCATAGTAGTCTGCAAATGCCATGTAGAACTCGCAGGTGGTGAACTCGGGATTATGAGTCAAATCGATACCCTCATTTCTAAATTGTTTCCCTATCTCATATACACGGTCCAATCCACCAACAACTAACTGCTTAAGATAAAGTTCAGGTGCAATGCGCATAAACAATTTCATGTTGAGATCATTGTGGAAGGTCACAAATGGACGGGCAGCTGCTCCTCCAGCAATCATGTTCATCATTGGTGTCTCAACCTAAGGGTTAAGACATTAAGAAAAAGATAGAGAAATAAATTACAGGTGCATTCCATCCAAAATCATAAATTGCAATGATCAATAGTATACATACCTCCAAGAAGTCAAGATCGTCAAGAAACTTCCTAACATATTGGATTACTTTAGCTCTGGTTTTGAATATTTGCCTCACTTCCAAATTTAACATCAAATCCAGATATCGTTGACGATAACGAGTTTCCTGGAATAAGGAAATTGAGCATATTATACCATAATATTTCCAAGAGTAAGTCTTGGAATGATAATCAGAGATGAAAATTCAACAAACCAAGGAACACAGATAGAGTCAAACAGCTATTGGTCTTAGTTCAGGAGATAATACATGAATCAGGAAGATCAAGATGTTCTTTGACTAATACAAGTTGAACACAAACAATGCATTTTAATGGAACCTCTTGAAGTAAGGGTATTTTGTTATTAACATATAAACTTGATTAACGATGTACAAAGAATATAGAAAAAAAGACACCATGTGCTAGACACACATCGCAAACAACCTAAAGCTCAAATTCCGCTTGTAGTTTACTCTATTTCTTAGAATGAAGTTTTCTATCTTTACTTCAACTGATATGCCAATATTTTTCTTTTGTCCATAGATACAGCAATTACTAGTGGGCATAATAACTAACCTAGCATGTGCATACTTTCTAGCAACCAATTGGTGAGGTTTTTTGTAGCCCTTTAGACAAGAAAGTGAAACAGATAATCCGGTGAGTATACAAAAGAAAGTGAGAGGCACAAAAGGAATAGATACCTGATCCTTTAAAATATAGGTTTCAGGATTCCTGGTACAACCTGGGGCCCATGCGTCATTTTTCTGCAGAAATATGAGAACATAATGAGGGCTCATCTAAACAACCTTGATAGAGAAACTAGTTTTATTTACCTTCAAATTTGCATTCTCAGAACCAGAAGCCGCCTTCTGCTTTGGCATCATATGCAGACAGTGAGATAGGACAATGAATGATTTTGGAAAAATACTGAGTTCTCCCCTTTTTGTTTTTCCTGCAAAAATGGAACATGTTGATAAATGTCATGTAACAGAAACACAAAAGAGCTCAAGGAAGAAAATGCAAAGTCATGGGTTTTTCAGCGGCATTGAATTATAAAAGGCTTGCTATTAGGATTTCTCGCAGGGGATGTGACGGACAACAGTTTTAACATGCACACCCACTACAACTGAAACAATGTTAGATAAAAGCCTACAATTTTCCTTTATTTAGGTTATTCACGTTTTCCTTAAAATTAGTTAGTTGATTCTTGTTTTTAGTCAATCTGAATTGACGCACACACGTACAATGGGATTGCATATATTTAGCTGGCCATGTTTACAGGAAAGTGGCGCAGGTTTAGTTGGCCACTTGGGCCATTTTTAGCGTAGATTTGTTATTTAAATATGCCTCTAATGAGAAACCAATCACCGGTCTTCAGTAGAATCTCAATACGTCTTCTCTCTCTTGTGTTTTTCTGTTATTTTCTTCTTCAAACATTTTTCTTCGGCTGTTTTCCTCCGTTTCCTCCGTCAAGGATTTCCTCCGATTTGCTCAGTCAAAAGACATCAAACAAAACTGAATAAAAACTCAATGTTGCAAATTCCTCTCTCTTTCCTTAACTATGCAAGGAATATATCAAGCCATGATAACACACAGAAGGGACCAGAAAGGGAAAAAGACAATTGTGGAACAAACACCACAGACTAGACTTCTGAAAAATAAAGAGAAAATACTAGTAAAGGGAAAGAGCCTAGGCAATTCTTGCAGCCCAACCTGGAAACCCAGTGACACCAACAATATCCCCACGCTTCACACTGGCATGTAACCTTGCAAATTCAGCTTCATCGAGCTCTGAGACACTGCATCATTAAAATGGAAATGTTATAGCCTTTGCATAGAATTGAAAAACAAAATAGGAACCAAGTCTCAATGGAATAAAACACAAAATAAGACATGACAACAGCTTTGATGCATATGCACTTCAAGACACATAAATGATAGGGTATAATAGGTGGTTTTGCCAGGATCTACGTAATTCCAAATTCTCCAACAAAATTCTTATATGAGCCTTAAATCATTAATGCAAAAGCACGAGGTTATTACCATCTATGATTCTTATGGAGATTGATGGAAAATGAAAACAGAAGTGAGATAAATGAAGCAAAATTGTGCAGGTAAGAACTGACAGCATAAAAAAAATAACGTATACGTGAAAGTGGAAAAATGGAAATTCTCTCAGAGAAAGAAAAGTGAGACATGAAAAGACGCGTAGCTTATATGATGAAACAGTTTGTTTTTAAGAAAAAATAAAAGTTACTATGAAGTTCAATAAGAAAAAAGGATCAGAAATTAAAAAGGAACGTTGAAAATTTTCTTTAACATAAATAAAAATGTAGCCATTAATTGGAGTTCAAGTACAGTGGCCAAAGTACCATAAAGTATAATATTCACAATTAGAACTAAAATAGTGCAGACAGATACAGAATAGTTCCATACCGTGCATCAGCCATAACTTGGATTTTAGCTCCAGAACCATGAAGATCATAAAATAACAACTTCGAGGAGGAGGATCGTTTGCTCATTATCCTCCCTTGAATGGGACAAAAAAAGAAAAAAAAGATCAAAAAAAGATAATTGGAAATCAACAAAAAAAGAATCATGAAAATGGTTTTTGGTTCAAGTACCAGCAAGAGATTCCGAGACTTCTTCAAGGTGATCACCATTGTTTAAAATTCCATATTTCTCAATATACTCGAGGAGAGACATCGAAACCTGAAACTTGTGAGGATATGGATTTTTACCATCTGCCTTCTGAGATGCAAGATATTTCAGCCTATTTTCAAAATATTGCTGCGAAAAACAAGACAATTGAGGCAGAAAAATCAGTTTCACAACCGTTCTTAAAGGTCTTAAACAGAACTTGTCAAAATAAAAAGCATTATAGTTGTACCGTGGGATCCATTTCTTCATCATCAACTGCTACAGATTTCTTACTCTGGGATGCTTCCTGGTACATCATAAGTACATTTCAGTCACAAATAACTTTCGGTCATGGCAGTTAAAAATATAGCAAGATATCTAACCATCTCACAACTCATTTCTTTTCAGATAAACATTGTCGTTAAACAGATTGCCAACTGGAAATATCATATTTGGTTATCTCAATCGACATGGATTTCTATTTCCTGTGAATAATTATTTCACCATGCTCTGTTCTTAATTAATGCATTAAACACACGCTCAAATCTTTAGGTGGACATCTAGTACCTGTTTGGCTTTCTCCTTGAGTTCCTCCTTACGCCTCCTTTCCTCTTCCTTCTGCTTCAGCTTTAATTCCTTCTTGCGTGCACTGAAAACATTTCAAAGTTCAACCCCAAGACTCCAGAAGTCATCATTCCGACGAAAAACTATCCAACTAGTAATAGATTTTCAAACGAAAATAGAAAAACAATCAAATTGAACCCCAGAAAAACTCTACTTATTAAGACTAAACTTAGCCTTAAATAAGTTTACATCCATTTCCACACAAAAGCTTAAAACATAACAATGTAAAAAATTCACCGAATGCTTACTTCTTGCTAATAGTTTCTTCAGAACCTGGAGCAGAATCGGCTACTGCATCCACAGTTGCAGAAGCAGAACCCAACCCTTCAGTTGAACCCGCCATTCGACCTAAAGTGAAAGAGTAAACGTCAATTACAATTTTCAAACAATCAAAATCTCTAAAATGTATATGCCGTTACTACATGAATCTTTTTTGTTTTTAGTTCAACAACGTTGGAGATGGAAGATTCAAACCTCTGACCTTTTGTGGTACACGTCAATTAGCGTTGAGTTATACTCACTTTCGAAATTACTATTGAATCATATTGACGTTGGTAGTTTAAACCTCCACTTTCATCTAGTGTTACGTACATTATTGAATTTTAAATATATATATATATATATATATATCTAAGAAGACAAAAAAATAAAAATAAAATTTTTATTTCACAATTCATAAGGCTCCAAACTATAAGACTTCAAACTTTTGATTTTGAATCTAAAAAATCCTTCCTCTCGAGTGAATCTCTTGAATTTTGTCTATACTACACTCATGTTGGCCTATCTATAACTTTTAAATGAATTACATGAAATACAAAGCATATAAACCATTCTCATTTTTATAAATTCAATGTATCATTGGTAAAGGTTATTAAACTGATTAATTTGGAGAGAATTTCAGTTTTCAAACAACTCATTGTCTTCTCCCATTTATAATCCACAAACATCCAATACAAATACGGTTCAATTTTCAATTCATGGTCGCAGAAACAGTGGAAACTTTCAGCAGAGACGAGACGAACAATAATGCAACAATTAAAAGAAAATGGCGGTACAGCCAACACAAACTGAGTCGCAATTTGCCAGCCGTTTCTTTTGTTATTATTATTGTATTTGCGTTGCATTTCAGCTGTTGTTATTCAGACGAACAAAAAAATCAAACAACGTATTCAATATACAAATCCTAATTTGTTTTTAAATGAGAAGAAAGCCACAGATGGAGATTGGTAGAACAATAGCAACACCGAGAGAGTAGAAAACCAGTGCAATACCGTTGGACGGAGGCCGCGGCGGCACGAGCGGAAGAAAGAAGACGGCGGCGGTAGCGCTGGACGGGAGAGATGAGGCGGGCACACTCAGCTGCTGAAACGGAGAACACGACGGCGCGAAGAAGAAAAAAAAGGTGGCGTTGCGCACGTGAGAGGGAAAGGAAAATGAAAGATCGTTAGGTTTTCCTCTTTATTTTATTTATTTCAATTTTATTTTGTTTTGTTTTGTCTAAAAAAATATATCTTTAATTTTAAAAAAAATATACTTTTAAATTTTAAAAGGTTCAAAAAAAAAAATAGTAATGAAACCGATAATATTTTATTGGCTAAATTAATAAAAATATACCGTTTAACTTTAAAAAAAAAAAAAATCTTTAAAAAATAGTTTTTAAACTTTCAAAAGAGGTTAAAAAATATTTTACCACTAGGGTTCACCGTTAATATTTTATTTTAAAAATATTTAAAAAGTATAGTTGAGTTTGAAAAGTTTCATTAATAATACTAATATTTTTACCGTAAATACCATGTTTCTTTACTCAGATTTTTCGAAAAAAATTTGAAAAAAGTTAAGTACAAGAATATTTAGTAAGTGAACTCGGATTGAAAAATGCATATACATGCAAACATGACTATCATGGCCTAAAACCTCGTTTTGGATTGCAATTCCTTTTTTATATCTGAGATGTGTATCACTTTCATACAACATCGTTAGTACACATCATTTTCATACACACTGACCCTGTATGTATCACGTTCATGCATTTAGGACCCTTTAACGAGCATAAAATCAAAGAAAAAGCATATAGATGTTTCATGATTATAATGATCACACACATGCATGAAGTCCAACATCTCGAAAACATTAGTTCTTAAACATTATGCAACACAAAAAATTCATGTATAAAACATTCTCATCAACAATCATATCATAGCTTATCGTTTCAGGAAAGCACATAATTTAACATGTATCAATCAATCATCTAAACTAACCTTAAAGCATTCAAACAATAAAATTACTTACCCTATATTTTCCCATCTCTTCTTCTCTCCCTCTAATCTTCTCGCTCGCAACTTCTTTTAGCATTCAAAATCAAAATGAAATAAAATCCAAAATTAAAATATATAAATAAAATAATTCACGTTTAAAAGAATAAGTTTGACTTTGAAGACACTGAGGAATATATATATATATATATATATATATATATATTTTTTTTTTTTTTTTTTTTTAATTTTACTTTTGAATTTTTGTTTTGAAGAATATGGATATTATCTTTTTTTTTAAAAAAGAAAAAGACAAAGGGAAAAGGAAAGGAAATACAATGTTTATGCTAAGCAAAAATGGGTTGAGTAAAGGTGCGTTTGGCATCTAGTTCCCAGCATCTTTTTTCAAAAGTATTTTATTCAATTCTTTTCATTAAAGTTATTTTAATTTATATATTTTATGTACGTGTTCGGGTCAGCTTACACGTACCTCTACTTTTCAAATGAAACAACGGTATGACATTACTATATTTAGTTACAGAATAACTAATAGAATATTAAATCTTAGGCAAGTGGATAAGTACGTCAACCCATGGGATTTTAATTTAAGGATGTGTATTTGGTTACATGTTTGTTAAAAATAGATCTATTATGTTTTCGAAGCATTTTTTTTACCCAATTTAGGCCAGAAAATGGTTATTATAGCAATTGTTTTGGACAATTTAGAATTTTTAGTACAATTTAAAATTGATTTTGAGATAATTAAGTGAAGTTGGCTTAAAGATAGGCTCTAAGTTCAATTTTAGGAGTCCAAAGTTAAGCCTAAAATTGCAAGTGAACTTAATGTTGGAATAACACTTAACATACCGTCTTTCTACGTGTTATTATTTATGACATGATATTCTAGTGAATTATTGTGATGGATGTACTTCCTATTTGTTGATCGGTATGTTAATACGATCACCTTATACCCCAAAAGACATTATGGTGTACCATGCATGATAGATAAGAATGAATATCACAAATATATATGTACATCTTGTAGGAAATTGATGTTATGATAAGTAAGGAAGCATTACTTGCATCATTAAACCATGATTCTTAATATGAGACCTCATGCATCTTGAATGTAACACAGACATATATTACTTCTCCAATATGTTATATACAAACGTGTAGACCACAACATTATACATGCCCATGCCCATGCCTATTTCTATTTCATGAGTTTTTGTGAGCATGCATTAGTCCATAATTAAGCCTAGAAGTATGTTAACGAGCCTGTCAAGTAGGTTCACGCATGCATGTGTGAATTGTGTGTAGAAAATATTATACATCAAACTCTACTCAAAAATGAAAAGTAGAGCTCAAACTATAGCCATGAAAAATATGCCTCATTAGTCATGAAACATGTTGCATATTGGTTGACTTTCTCGACCATATTAATACGTCACTATCTATCATATTTCTAGGTAAAGCTAGCGCAAGCTAAAGTAAACAAAGGAAATGAATTTGAGAGAAGAATATTTCAGCACTTCCATCATATACTCCGACTCTCTAACTAATCACATTTTTCTTCATCCACTCACCTCACAAACGGTATCAGCAAATACTCCGCATAAAACAGCTGCAAATCAGAACCAAATTATCCACAGTCAAAAAGAGGGAGATGTTTTAGATGTCCTTTAGAACAAAACTAAAAGAAAGGACTAAATTTGAAACACCTTCGACATAGATGCCCGAAGAGAGTCATCTTTTAAGACAAAGAACACTATAGTTAACTTGAGTATAGCTCAATTGACTAAGATATATACACTCGATCAAAATGTCAAAAATTCGAATCTACGCCTCTATTCATTGTGGAACTAAAAAAAGAACGAACCATAGCTTGCTACTAACTAAGTCATGAATTCACCATACAAATAAAATACCAAATTGGTGCTAATGATAAACTATGCCATATGTTCTATACTTTCTTAATCCACATTTTAATAGTTTGCTTTGGAGAATTGAAGATTAAATTCTATTGATTGTGTAGATTTCTTGGAGGATGAAAATCTAATTTCTACAATAATATTCTCTTCCCCCAACCCTAGTCGTATATAAAGGTCGGTTTGGAATAACTTTTTAAGTGCTTGAAAACACTCTTTTTAGACTTCAAAATTTTTCATGCACTTAAAATATCATTCCAACAAACTCTAAGTCACAATAGTGGCCCAAGTGAACCAAACTTCATCTAACTATGCCTGTTTCGACTATCCATCCAGTTTTATCTCATCCTAACAAGTGAAATGCTATAATATAAATACCTTAAAGATGATAATGGTACCTGAAGAATCGCTACGTGTAGGAAAGAAAGCTATTAGGTATAAATGAATGCTTTGACTGTTCTAATATTTTGTATCCTAATGCTATATTGTTGCTAAAAGGGTGGAATGGGGCAGCTTCTCATCTTACAAAAGAAGGAAAAAAAATAAATAAATAAACTTGCCCCGCAGGATTAAACATTGAAGTGTTTAAACTTAAAAAGTCTAAAAGGAACCTAAACTTTCAATTTTGCGAATAATAGGTTCTTAAACTGTAAAAATGTCTGATAGGTCCCCGAACTTTAAATTTTGTATCTAATCGATCCTTAACATCTTCTTAAACTGTAAAAAGTGTCTGACAGGTTCTCGAACTTTTAATTTTGTATCTAATCACCTAACATCTTTAAAAAATTTAAATACCTATTAGACACTTTTTAATATTTCCAATGTTCAAAAGTTTATATGAGGTTGGGACCTAGTGTAAGGTTGTATTAAACACTTCCAAAAACTTACAAATTTAAAACACTAGTACACACTTTTTTAGATTTAAAGACAAATTAGACCTATGCCTAAAAGTTCTTAAGAACTACACTTGCCCACTAACGATTTTCTTTATTTTGTTACCTACTTTCTATCCAGAAACTAAAAACTAGTCACCAAAAATTGTTTAGTGTTCTAAAACGGCCACAGTTTCAAAATCAATTTTGAAAGCTAAACAAAGAAGGTTCCTAATCACTGACAAAAAGTTAAAAATAGAAAACTAAAAATAAACAAGTACGCTTTTTTTTTTAAAGAATTTTGTATAGGTCAACTGGTAAAGGCACTGAATTCTAAGGGAAAGTCATGAGTTCATTAGAGACCCTGATTTTAAAATATTGTAAGCATCTGACATCTTTAATCTCAAACATGGAGGTTGACCAATTCATGGGACTCGTGGACAACTATTAGAAATTAAACTTGAAATTAATAACATATTGAAATATTGAAAGTAAAGTTGCAACTATTTTATGGCAGCTTTACCATAAACTCCTAAAGCATACCTTCCATATAAACATGTAGAAGGATGTTATGGCAGCTTTGCTCTTCAGATCAACTGATTTGGCACGAATCCACAGAATTGAAGCCAAAATGACGTGTCCCAAAACCTAAAGAATGTATACAGATCATAGGTTAATTAATTTGATACTTCTTACTCTTTCTTTGACAGCAAACAAAAACTAAATTAATAGGAGACAGTTGAAGAAAGGTGGAAGATTAGAGATCACCAAATCTAAGCCAGGGTTAAGAAAATCCAATTAGTATCAGAAAAAATGGTTACAGGAGGAGAGTAATTAGTGAAACCATGAACTAGGGATGCGATGTCCCACATTGGTTGGGGAGGAGAACAAATCACCCTTTATAAGGGTGTGGAAACCTTCCCCTAGTAGACGCGTTTTAAAGCCTTGAGGGGAAGCCCGAAAGGGAAAGCCCAAAGAGGACAATATCTGCTAGCGGTGGATCTGGGTCGTTACAAATGGTATCAGAGCCAGTTACCGGACGATGTGCCGGCCTTCTCGCTCTTCCCCGAAGGGGGGTAGACACGAGGCGGTGTGCCAGTAAGGACGCTGGGCCCCAAAGGGGGGTGGATTTGGGGGCGGTCCCACATCGATTGGATAAAGGAACGAGTGCCAGCAAGGACGCTGGGCCCCGAAGGGGGGTGGATTGTGATGTCCCACATTGGTTGGGTAGGAGAACAAATCACCCTTTATAAGGGTGTGGAAACCTTCCCCTAGCAGACGCGTTTTAAAGCCTTGAAGGGAAGCCCGAAAGGGAAAGCCCAAAGAGGACAATATCTGCTAGCGGTGGATCTGGGTCGTTACAAGGGACTTCCAATTTGAAGCAACGAAAGTACATGGATCAATTAGCTCAACAATTTGCATATTCATGTCTTAAAAAATTAAATTCTTTATTCGATCCTTGGATTTGGAAGGAGTAACACTTCATAGAAAGCTCAATTCAAATATCCTTCATTGGTGCTTCGACCAAGCCCCTATGTGAGATCCCATATCGATTCGAGAGGAGAACGAAACACTTTTTATAAGGATGTGGAAACCTCTCCCTAGCAAACACGTTTTAAGAACCTTGAAGGGAAGCCCAAAAATGAAAGCCCATTGAGGACAATATCTGCTAATGGTGAGCTTAGGCTGTTACAAATGGTATTAGTGGCAAACACCAGGCTATGTGCCAGTAAGGAGACTGAGCCCCAAGAGGGGTGGACACGAGACGGTGTACCAGCAAAGACGCTGGGCCCCGATGGGGGGTGGATTGAGGGGTCCCACATCGGTTGGAGAAGGGAACGAGTGCCAGGGAGGACGGTAGGCCCTGAAGGGGGGTGGATTGTGAGATCCCACATCGGTTGGAGAGGAAAACGAAGCACTCTTTATAAGGGTGTGGAAACCTCTCTCTAGCCGACGCGTTTTAAAAACCTTGAGGGGAAGCCCGAAAGGGAAAGCCCAAAGAGGACAATATCTGCTAGCGGTGCGCTTGGGCTTGGGCTTGGGCTGTTACACCCTATTTCCTATGCAAAAGCAACTCAATAATCAACAGACCACCTTTTCTTTTCCTATCCTTTAACTTAGGGACTGTGGAGGAAGCTTCTTTAGTAGTTAGGCTGGTACCTTGAGCTGCTTATCTTGTCAAAGGTTGTCTTGTCCTGTTTTTCTGTGGCTTAAGGGCAGAACCCTTTTGTGGAAAGTGTGAACAATATATGTCGATAGGGCATGGGACAAAATTGCCTTTACAAATTTGTTGGATTTCGATAATCAGCCAGGGAAATCCCTTCTTCTCGGTCAGAGGAAATCTTCGACAAGAGGTTGTTGGAAGAAAAATAAAATGCAAAAATAACAAAGAGAGAGAAAGGCTGAAATTTTGACTGCACTTAAAATCAGGTTGTTTGATATTCTAAACAGATTTCCTATTTAAATATAAATTATCCTAAGAATGGCTGGAGAGTGGCCAACTAAATCTGTGCCACTCCCTACAAAATTGCCGTCTAAAACTTTGGTGATCCATTCGTGTGTTTGTCAAATGGTCAAGTATTCTGAAAATCGTGTGAATCTAAATAAGGAGGTATTTCAGAATACCTCCGTTTGACCATTTGACAAACACGTCGAATGGTGTTTTGTAGGGAGTGACACAGATTTAGTTGGCTACTCTCCCGCCATTTTTAGGATAATTTATATTTAAATAGGAAATCTGTTTAGAATATCAAACAACCCAGTCAAAGTTTCAATCTTTCTCTCTCTTGGTTATTTTTACGCATTTTATTTTTCTTCCAACAACCTCTTGTCGAAGATTTCCTCTCACCGAGAAGAAGGGATTTTCCCCCTGGCTGATTATCGAAATCCAACAAAATTTGGAGCTCCAAACGTAGTCCATTTAGCAACTTAGAGGGATTTTACTAACTGCTCTGGCTTTCGATAGTGTTCACTGTTCACCTAAATATTACATCCTTTCAATTAAACATCCTTTTTATTTAAGGAAAAAATTGAAGAGATTTATTTGGTGACTTGGATAGTTTATGAATTAGTTAACACCAACCGTGGCACGATATAAACGAACTACGTAATTTAAAAAAGATAACACACATTAACTAGGACTGTCTTGCGTTTTTTATACCTCAAGAAAAAGAAAATTTGACACTCTCCAACTTACACAGCATCAATGAACTAAAGCACTGCAATGTTTGTACTTATTAATATCTCTGATTTCCATTTTCCATTTCTAAGTATATCAAATTGAAAATAGCAGAAATTCAAGGTAGGTTTGGACTCATGCAGACTAGTTTTAAGAACTGTTTCCTTTTTCTTTTAATAGAACTATGATTATGCAGTCAGAGTATGCGTTTCAAGGAACCAAAGATTTACCGTTAGCAACTTGCTCCACGGGGAGGAAGATGCAACTCCCACCAAAACGGCAACACCATATGCTACTTCAAGCAATGAAATACAACCCCAGAACACCTGCAGAATTGTAATCCTCATGTTAGGGTATATGATTTATACACGTTTGTGTCAAAATGGAAGGTTCTTTACACAAAAAAATAAATTGAATTACTCAACACTAACCCGCTCTTGTCCTAGACGTACTGTAAAAGAACGGATGCCAAATATCTTATCTCCTTCAATATCTGGAATATCCTAGAAACTCAAGTAAATTAACAAGTTATAAAAACGAGCAAGATGCAGTGTAAAGATATTTTTTTGAGTTGAACAAAATGTAGGAATACAAATTTGAATCTCTAATTGTTTGATCGAGAATATGTCTTAATTGAATATGTCTTAACCAATTAAGTTCTATTCAGGTATGAATCGAGAACAAACAAACTTTTGAAAGTCACTACATATTTTGTAATGGAAAGCGAAATTTTACCTTAAATAATGCTATAACCACTGAGAAGAAACTCATAAATGCAGTTGCAAATATCAAGGATCGTGAAAATACGGGAGGTCTTTGGAATACGTGAGTCTGGAAAACATCGATACATATTAGTCAACCCTGAGCATGTAAGTGCACCAAACAAAGAATATATGGAACATCTTTCAACCCTAAGCATGTAAGTTCATCGCATGTAAGTGCACCAAACAAAAAATATATGGAACATCTTTTAGTCAACCCTGGTTTTTATCGAAGTGTGAACATGATTTTGTGTCTTCACTGTGTCCATCTTATTTATATATCTACATATGTATTCACCCACGTCTATGCCCTCATCAGTGGCCCAGTTTCCAATCTAGAAAAATCAATAATTGTTGCTGTGCAAAGAAACACACCTAACGAGTCACAACATGACTAGAGCATGGATTGTAGGATTCATTATTTACTTAAAACAAGAGATACTTTTACCTGCATGTGCAGAAAAAAAGCAAGTTGCACAATCACTGCTCGAACAGCTAGAATGCACATAGCAGCTACCACAGCAAATCTCTTCCATCTCAATAGTGGCAGCTGAAGTAACAGAAAAGTTAAAAACCATCAAGGGTTCAATCTCTTCACTAAAATCAAATTTTCATTCAATTATAAAGCTATGCACGCAATAATATTAGTTTTCATCAATATGAATCAATGGACAATTAAGGAGGAAGAAATTTTAGAATGATGAACAAGAAAAATATACTATTGCTTAAATTGAAAGAGCTCTAATAGATCCCTTTTTATCGAGAATCTGAAGGATCGTCCAGTTCAGATAATTAAGAAATGATTATCTTGTCATTTGAGGCCAACATGCAATGAACATTTTTTAAAAAGGGTTAGACTATAAATTTTGTCTCCAAATTTTCAAGTTTGTGTCTATTTAGTCCTCATACTTAAAGAAGTTCCAAATATGTCCTTTAACTTGTTAAGTAAAGCCTGTTTAGTCCTCATAATTTCAATAATTTCTAACAAATCCTCAAACTTTCAATTTTATGTAATTCTTTTAATACTTGCATAACTTGCTAATAGTTCAAGAATTATGTAGCAAAGTTTCTCCAAGCATAATTCTTCAATATGTTCTACATGCCACATAAGTTGAACTAAATGTTAATGGCCAAAGCGTATCAAACACAAAATTGAAAATTCAGAACCCTCATAAACTTCTAAAGCCTAAGTAAACACAACTACAAACTTTAGGCATCATTTGATAACCATTTTGTTTTTAAAAATTATGTCTGTGATGCTACAATTCTTTAGTAAGTTTTCACCTTCCTAGAAACATATTGAATTTTAAACCAAATTTAAAAAACAAAATCAAATTTTTAAAAACTACTTTCTTTTAGTTTTCAAAAGTTGACATAATTTCAGAAAACATTTCTAAAAATAGGTAACAAAGCAAGAAAACCATAAATGAAAGTAGTTTTTATAAGCTTAATTTTCAAAAATAAAAAACCAAAAACAAAATGATTAACAAATGATACCTTAGAGATCTATAACAAACTCTTTGAAACGAATGAAATCATGGACCAAACTTATTAACCAAAACAAATTTAATTGACCAACGAAATTTTAAAGGGAATGTTTATAAAAGTTGGTTTTGTAAGTCTTGGACGAGAGATTGGAAAAAAGTACTACGTAAATGCACTTTGGAAGTTGAAGGCCTTGATGAGGAGAAGTTCCATTGAATTGTGTGAAGAAGGATTTATTGCACTTTCCGAAAATGGTTTTTGGAGGTTATTTTCTTTCGGACAGCAGCTTGGTCAGCTTCGTGGGAGTAGTTTTTGATAGATTTTTCAAGGAGCATGGTATTCATCAACAATAGACTTCAAATGAATACTCGACAAAATAGTAGCTAAGAGAAAGAACAGAACAATCATGGAGATGACTAGATGTATGTTAAAAGCCAAAAAGATGCCAAATGAGTTTTGGGGAGAAGCTGTTGTTTCACCTATAAATTCATACCAGAAGGTGATGGTAGAAGGCATCACTTTTTTTTTAAACACAAACAAACTTTTCGTTGATAGATAAGATAGAAAATGTTTACAAACTCTCAAAGAGTGAAAAGAAAACTAAACAACAAAAGAAAAAGAGGATATGTTCAAATATTACAAGAGCCAAAAACAAAATATTGAAGAACAAAACTAATTCCCCGAAAAATTATTGAAGACGAACAAGAAGGGTAGGAAGATGGGACCTTGAGAAACCTTTTGAAGTATTTCACATAATAAATGATAATCCATTTGGGCTCTGGACGATAATTATTATTGTTTTCTCACAAGAAAATCTCTTTCAAATATAAGCTTAACATAATGCAACCAGGCTTATACCTGCATGTGAAGATTAGTTTACAAAAATGTTGAACTAAGCAAGAATGTATGTAAGCATAAAACTTCAGCCAAATGTGGCATAAGAGACACGAAGATGTATATGCAAAGTTGGAGGTTTACCTCTTTTCCTGGTTAAACTTTCCCATTAGGAGCATAAGATAATACATCAAATCAAGATTTCAGCAGGTAGAAACTATAGCCAGTTCAGACAAAATAAACATGCTTGATTTGGTTTTATTGTAGATAAGATTCAAAAAGCTGGAAATAACTAATAAGTTAAAGGAACCCACTCACATCAATGGAATAAGCAGTTCCAAGAATAAAGCTGACGAAAAGAGCCCAAAACAATGGCCATGAACGAACAACCCATCCCAGCCAAAAACTCTGTACAGAACAAAAGCATTGGAAGAGTAAAGTAGTTCAGAATGGAATCTTGGCGCCAATTAATTGTATTTCAAATACACAAAAGAAATTAACCATAAGAAGTATATTTACTACAAGCTTATAATAGAAGTTATGTGCATCTCAAGATATAATTTATATCATAATTAATGAGGTGAAAATTTTAAAAGTCTCCAGTCGTGTAAAGATATTTTGGATATTTAAGCATCACAGATGTGTATATGAAAAGACAAGATATAATACTATACGAAAGATGTGCAAACAAATTTATAAATTTTTTAGTTTAATTTTTAATGATAATTAGAACGAAATTTTAAATATAGCTAATGAAATGCAATTTTCAAATCCATTAAAAAAAATGTGAAGGTCACAAATGTTTGAAAGATGATAAAATTTATAGTTATACTAAAATTATATAATAATTCAAAACCATATCAATCATAACGAATGGTCTTTTAATTTAGCAATTAATAATTAGTTTAAGATTATAACTAAATTTTATTAAGATTACCGATGTGTATTAATTATACTTTCAAAATCTATTAAGACATAATATTACAATTAATGAATTACAATTCTCAAAGTAATATAGAAACCAGTAAGCAATTTCGAAATGTGTAAAAGATTTTATAGGTCTTTGCAAAGGCATAAATATAGTTATAAATAGTTAGTTTCAAATTGTAAATTAATTATAAATATTGAAAATTGAATTTTTAAAAAGTTCAAAACAATTGAAGAAAATCAACCTAAATTAATTATAAGAGTAAAACAGACAAGACAAAATTCACAACTGAACTTTGACTGATTATTTAATGAAATTATTCTTTTATGTAATGTTATTAATAATCTAAATTTGAAATATACTCTTAGCGTTTCAGATTAATCATTTTATTATTTAATTCCTAATTCTAATAATTTATTATTAAAAAATAATTTCATCAAATAATAAAATATTTTATTTTTAAAAATTAAATTATTACCATTTTAAAAACATATTTACAATAATATTAGACCATGATTATTAAAAAAAAAAAAAAAAAGCACCCACTTGTTGTACTAAAAAAACCTAGTATATACATTTCTATTTATTAAAATGCTTCAAATAAAATCCAGAAATATATATAAAACAAAAATTCAACAGGGATCTTGCAAATGATGTGATACATAATAAGTAATACCAGAATGGAAAATGTGGAGACAATCGCAACGCCTGTGCCAAAAGAATATTCTCCTGACGCCAATGGAAGATATGGCTTGTTAATCTGCAATTAAGAAACATTCAGGAACGGTTAAGCTGGAAGTCTTCTTTGATGCCTATTAGGAAGAATATAGCGAGCTTCGCTTTTATTATTATTCAAACATTATCCAGTAAATATCATATGATAGCTTGGCCTGCACAGTCATGGCACTTCCACAGATACGTCAAGGATACATGTTAAAGAAAATATATCCTTGAAATGCTCACACTAGTAAATTAAAAGGATTATGGTAATGTGTCCAATAAGGAGATCACCACACAAAATCATATGGGCATTATACTCTACCAGAAGCATTTTCAATGTAAAAAAAGGTCCAAAACCTTGCCTGCGAATATGTTCTGATAGAAATTTACCCATAGGATACTCTCTCAAGTTCCTGGAGCTAAAAATAATAAAGCTTTGCGGACCTAGTTTACTAAAATATTATAAAATAAATACTTATGGAGTACCTTGTCTATTTCGATGTCAAATAATTGATTGAGACCTACAATGTAAATATTCATAAAGAGGGCAGCAACTATAGCCTGGAAAAAAGTTTGCAAATGTGTTAATAATATACAACCGCCCTCAAAATCTCAAATTAGAACGCTCGCTTGATACATTACCTCCAACACTCCAGTTAAAAATAATGGTGACAAGTCTGATAACTTCTCAACTGCTAGTAGAGAAACAGATACAATGCTCAACGCCTGCAAGCACAAAAGTAAAGTATAAGCTGAAGATGAATATCTCAGAAAGAATGGAAGGAAAGAATAAGTTATTGGCCTAAAAGGACATGAGTTTTAAAACGTAACTGTACCAATAACTGTGTGTGGCCGTGAGAACCTGTAGAAAGCATCCAAGAAACTCTTTACAGAGCCATCAAAGTTTTTGGAACTTAAAACTTCAGAATCAGATTCGAAAGGCTGATTAGAGGCTGCTTTTCTAACTTGAATTATGTTGTCTTTCTTCTGATAGAAGGTATGTCTTTGCCCTAGTTGATGTGATTCAGATTCAAATTTTGCGCAACAGTGCCATTTAAAATTCTTCAGTGCACCAGGCCTGGGACCTTCAATTGTGACATGGGAATTTATGAGCAAGCATTCTCTGCCTCTATCCTTTTAAACAATTATGCTATGTTTTCAGACCAGAAAGCATAAGAGCCATAATTGCAACCAAGAGATATACAATAATCTTTAGTGGTTTGAACACCACCAAGAACACTATCCTCTTCTACAAAAAGAATTCACCGAAGTCATCTTTGTTTTCAAAAATCCTCTTTCCTAATAAGTCAAAGAATAGCTCACACCGAGCAATTCTACTATTCTTTCTTTATTACTAAAATGTTGAGACCATCAAGAACTTTTTAGTAAAAGGGACCACCATGCAACCAAAAGGACATGATAGTGTCACCTCTAACCTGATTTCCAAGTGTTGAGAAAAGAGCTGCTCCAAATGAGATACTCAATCCATGACTTGAAGAAGGAGACGAAGAAACAGAATTTCAATGATGGAATAAAATGATGCAAAAAGGAAAGGAAGGGCGGCCTGCCAACCACCCAAGGTGGATTACGAAAAACTTCTCTGCCTAGCAATGAGAATTGTGTACAAAGAACTTCACCCCAGACTATGAAACAGCTAGAACTACTAGGTTTTGGAAGCAATCCATCTTAACTTAGAATGCTCACCGAGAGACATAAATAGTTCCTTCAGTGAAGATGGGATGGGAAAATACTTTCTATTCATTTGATTGAGCTCATGAATACAGTGGTAAAACAACTAGTTAAAAAAATACAATTATACAGTCCAGTAGGAAGGGGAAAACCAGGAAGAAGAAAACATAAGAGGAAAGTTAGAAAAAATATAATAAATAATAAAAAATAAATAAACATATAAAAAAAGAGAGAGATGCAAATGCGCTGGAAAAAGAGAGGAAAAAACTATTTAAAGAATAAGCCAGCTAGCAAGGGATCATCCACAACGACACTCCACCTCAAGCTAGGATGCAAATATCAACGGTTTTCTTCATGACCTTTATTAAGGATAATTAGAAGGGTTTAAAAGAGGACTTGGAGCGGGTGTTTAAGGATTCTTTTGAAAGAAGTCTCTTGGGTAACTCCTTGAATGAAACCTTTGTTTGCCTCATCCCTAAAGAAGAAGGGTAAATAGGGTTAAGGATTTCAGACCCATTAGTCTGGTTACGAGTGTTATTAGATCATTGCCAAAGCTCTAGCTTTCTTCTACGATCTGTAAGGCCCAAGGTACTTTTATTGAGGTAAATCAAATTCTTGATTCGGCTCTCATTGCTAACGAGGTTAACGAGAAGTATCAAAGTTGTGGTCAAGTGGGAGTCATGTTCAATCGATTTTGAGAAGGTCTATGACCATGTGAACAGGAATTTTTTGAAAAGAAAAGTTTTGGGTGCAGATGCAGGACTCAAAACGGTTATATATTCTATTCTCATTAATGGTAGACCCAAGGAGAGGATTCATGTCGTGAGAGGCTTGAGACAGGATGATCCTCTTCCCCTTTTCTCTCCTTGCTTGTTGAGGATACTCTAAGCAAGATTGCCTGATGGGTTGCGAGATTGGCTTTTTCCCTTCATCTTACTTAGGACTCTCCTTGCCATAACAGAAATTCTCTTTCCTTTTGGGAACCTGTGGTGGAGAAGGGGAAGAAGATACTTGCTAATTCAAAGAGAAATGTTCTCTAGGGGGGTAGACTAAAGGTTGGTTTATGTTTGTGATATTTTCTTTAAGAAGTATTGGAAAAGGCTTTATGACTAAGTGGGTCTTTGCCAAGCAAGGTGGTGTGTGGCTGATGACTTCAATGTTGACTAGGGGGGTAGACTAAAGGTTGGTTTATGTTTGTGATATTTTCTTTAAGAAGTATTGGAAAAGGCTTTATGACTAAGTGGGTCTTTGCCAAGCAAGGTGGTGTGTGGCTGATGACTTCAATGTTGTCTGATGGATGGCTGAGAGACTTCACTAATAGAATTACAAAGAGTAGGAGAAAATTCAATCAATTGATCTTTGTCAACGACCCCATCATGGTGAATGGTAACTTCACTTGGCCTAAAATGGGTGAAAGAATGGCAGATTCAAGGACTAATAGATTCTTACTCTATTAAGTCAGAGTCTAGAAAAGAGTTGGAAAGATTAATTCTCAATAAATCCTTGGCATGCTACACTGCCCAAGCCACGTGGGCGTTAATTGGGAAGAAAACAAGCCCATTTGGAGTGCGCTTTACTCAAGTATGGGAGAATAATGTCTCAGATTCAGTGGCTACTACAAGAATCTGTTTGCAGATCCTGAAGGTCTCTGATCTCAGTATTTATAAAATCCACTCTGTAAACGTGAAGATATTTCCTTAAAATTGATTCGAATCTTCCCACTATTATGACACAGACTATATAAAATATACATACAGACATTACTCACGTGGGCATTCAATGATATATCATCTTTCCTATTTTTGTCTCTCACATCCTCCACTTTTCTCTAGTTTCATTTTCGGTAAGGGACTTGCAACAAAATTACGGCATGTCATGGGCCACCAGTCATTGACAAAAGGCCAACATCTCGCATCCAAGCACTCTTTTCAATGGCCCAACATGCAGACATACACTACCAAACGTGCCCTACTTGTGTCAATCACACCAGATAATGATATTTGGTAGTTCGGGTGCAACGTTCTCCAAAATTTGGAAGATCAAAGATAGAATTTCTTATTCAAGGACATTCGTAATGTTCAGTTATTCATATTTCCTCTTCAGAGCTACCATTCAAATAAGGGTAAATATCTCATCTTCTAAGAAAAAGGTGAAAATCTACAATAACTAGAAGATCTAAGATTTTAAAATTTCTTTAATAACTGATATTAAAAGAAAAATAGTTAAGAGGTAAGATAACTCCAACCAAAGACAAAGAAGTTATAGAACGCCCCCCAACATAGATTAAAGAAGTACATAACCACACAATAAGGCTAACAAAAAGAAACGAATAAATAAATAAATTAGGAATTCTAATTGTTTTTTAGAAAATGAAACCTTGACTGGAGGAAGATTCAATGAGACTGCACAAGTACTAAGATAACAATTGATAGTTAATGAATATTCTACATCTATATTATCAAAAAAAAGTCCTGGGTTTCCAATGATATCAAATAACACTAGTAGCTGTGAAAAATATAATAAGAAGATTCTTATAAGTTAAATGATTCGTTCTTTCTATTATGTTCTTGAAGTGAACCTTTATTGCTTAGATTTGTCGAAATATGAGTAAAAATATATAAAATTATTCGTTAAGTTACATATTATTATCATATTTCGCATAGAAATATTCTCAACCTAGCAAAAAGAAAAGTAAAAAACCATAATAAACAAAAGCAGTAATTCCCAGAATTGAAATTTCAAATTTTCGTTTTAAAATGAATTTTCTGAGAGCAAAACGCATTTTCCAGAGATTTAATTGACACCGACGCTTATGCCGCCTTGAATAATTTCTCAGCCTTCAGACTTATAAGACCAATAGGCACTTGGCAGGTTATTTTATATAATAGTTTCCAAACTAAATTTTATAAAATTACGACTCAGGATCTGGCTAAGACTGAAGTTGCTATACGATTGAAATTATTGTTCTAACTTTTTTTCTTTTTTAAATCGTTGTTAAATTTAAAATTCAACTCTCAAATAGCCCCTTGGATGCCCGCCGCCCGGATAATCTCTTCCGCTGGTTCAATTCATCCAACTTGAACAATCAACAACAAAGTCTATTGTCAATTGCGCTACCAAACATGAAATCAGAAAAATCAAGCAAAAATGACAAGGAAGCTGCGTGTGGCACTGACGAATTAAAGGATAACAGAAAAGCCGAGAAACGAAAGCGATAAAAGCAAAGAAAATAATATTCAAAGACAAATTGGTCGTACTTGGAAGCGAAACATTGTTGACGTCACGATTCGTCCAGCCGTTTCCAATTCCACCTATCGATCAGAACCAGCAAATCAAACAAATCAAACTCGAATCAGCTTCAATCAAGAAATACTAAGAGTATCGCGAGAACATCATCGAGTTTCTCTCCAAGCGCAAATGAAAACAAAGCATAAAAAATAAAAAACAGGCTCGATAACAAAAATGCACCAATCAACAAGCAGAAACAAGCTTAAAACAAGAAGCTAAACATCCAATGGAGAAATCTAAGGTTAAACTAAACTGAAACAGCCTCAAACCACTTGGATTTGAAGAGAAAAAAAACGGCATACCTGTGGCAAGCGTAATATGACTTCGATAGGCTCTAACGAACACGGAATCCATTTCTGAGGCAGCTTCCTCCTCCAAGAAGGAGAACAAAAAATGGTGGAGATTCGAAGCTTTGAAGAATGAAGAAGCAAAACTCAACTCACTCTCGTCTTCTTCACCCAAGCTCTGAACTCTCAAGAGTCTACAGAACACTACTGTGGGCTTTTCTTTATATATATATATATATATATTCGCTCTAAAATGCTCTTTTGTCGTTTTCCGTTCGGAAGTTGGGAAAATTTGGTAATTTATTAATTTTGTTAGTTACAATTTTAATAATTTAAAATTTTGCTAAATTTATAAAAAAATATATATTTTTTTTTTAACTTTAAATTTTGTTAAATATTGTCTTTTTTAACTAAAAATAATAATAAATTAAATTCACTTTACACGCTGTAATTTAATTCTTTTGTTTTATTTCCCTTTTTTGGCACTTTTTAATGCTTCCTTTCTTACCATTTTCGGTTGGAAAATGTAAAAGGTTTTGTATTTATTTCTTTCAATTTTAGTCAACAATGGTTGGCTTTTCTTAATTAAAAATAAAAAAATATAATTATTCTTACAAATTTAATTAATAAAATTTTTTAATTTTTATATATATAAATATTTGAGTAAATATACCTTCCGATTATATTATAATATTAAAATTTAAATTTTTTTTTTAGTGTTTAATAGAAATTATATTCGAAAAATAAAATTATTTATAAAGATGTGAAGTATTTTTGGAAATTATGTTTGAAGATTTTTTTTTTTTTTTTTTTTTTACTTCTTAATTTTATCAAGTTTATTAATTTTATTATTTTATTATTCGATCTACTATGGTTTAGATTTCGATTAATGGTAGTATAAGAGAATTGTAACTCTTGAAATTTTTTACATGATAGTCCCGGCATGATTTGACTAATCACTCTTCCTCGTATTAGAAGATTATTTCACTGTGTAGTCGATAGTCTATGCTCTTTAGTTGTAAATGTTCATTCAAACGAGCAAGGTTTTTCGAGCGAGATATATCTGCTCGACCTTTTTGGGAGATGCTACGCAAGGTGCAAGAACTATGATACATCTGCTCCGACCCTCTTGTTTATTCAACCGAAAGAAGTTTTTAGTACAATATATTATAGTTAAGATTTGGAACTCTTGCAACTATGATAGAAAATAATCCTATGTAAAAACAGAGAAATGTTATGTGAGAGTCTCACATTGGTTGAGGAGGAGAATGAAACACCCTTGCGTGGAAATATTTCCCTAGCAGACGCGTTTTAAAGCCTTGAGTGGAAGCTCGAAAGGGAAAGCCCAAAGAGAACAATATCAGCTATCGGTGGGGTTGGGTCATTACAAATGGTATCAGAGACAGACACTAGACCATGTGCCAGCGAGGAGGCTATTCCCGAAGGGGGTAGATACATGACACAAGGGGTAGACACGAGGCGGTGTGTTAGTAAGGACGCTGGCCCCGAAGGAGGTGAATTGTGAGAGTCCAACATTGGTTAGGGAGGAGAACGAAACACCCTTGTGTGGAAATCTTTCCCTAGCAAACACGTTTTAAAGCCTTGAGGGGAAGCTTGAAAGGGAAAGCCCGATGACAATATCTACTGACGATGGGCTTAGGTCATTACAAATGGTATCAGAGCTAGACACCGAACCATATGCCAGCAAGTAGGCTATTGCCCGAAGGGGGTAGGAGGTGAATTGTGAGAGTCCCACATTAGTTAAGGAGGAGAACAAAAGACCGTTTTACCCTTGATAAGGGCGTGGAAACCTCATTGTTCTATAAGACGCTAACTTTTTCGTTCTATAATTTTTTTTTTAATATTCAAGTAAAACAAAATTTTAATAAAAAAAATCTAAACAATTTAGTTGTTAATTCAATTGAAAATTAAGCATATATAAAACAGCGTAAACGTGCACGACTTTAGGTTGCTGGTCCGTTTCAAAGAATAACCTTTGTCGAAAATGACTATTAGACAATATTATCCTTTTTATTTTGTTTTGATTGGTCCTACAAAAACTCTATTGGATAATCATTTAATTTTATTATTATTTATTATTATTTTTTTTTTAATAAACATTCTCAAAATCTAAAATTTAAAATTTAGTTAAAAATTATAAGAAAAGAAATATAAATTTTAGTAATAAATAATTAAAAAAGAAATATTTTCAATAAAATAATTGAAGGGGTCACATGGTACGTAGGGACAGTTGAGCAAAAGGACAAGGAAATAAATAAATAAATAAATCCACAATTATTTCCAAAAAAGAAAAAAAGGAAATTACAAAAAAGTCCTCGCGTGTTATAAAATCTCCGTCCTTTTCTGTCTGCATCAACGTACCAATTAGAGATAATTAAAAATCCAATAAATTAAATCAAAATAATTAATTTTTAAAATAAATTTCCATTATTAATTTTTTTAATTTTTTTATTCTTCAAAAAATTTATACTAAAATGACGTTACAGCTAATATATAAAAATTTAAAATTTTGATTTTTGAATTATTATTAGTTAAATTAAGTAGATAGTTCTCTAAATATATAATTTTTTAAAAGTGAAATTAGATTTTATTAATTAATTTTAAAAATAAATTAATTGTTATAATTGGATGAAATGTATATGTTAGTTCATAAATGGAAAACTCTTAATATCTCGTGTAACATCGACTTTATTTTACTCTTAAAATGATTAAAGACAAAGTTGAAGTTAGGGATGTACATTCAACCCGGCAACCCGACAACCCGAACCAACCCAACCGAACTATAAGGGTTGGGTTGGGTTGGATTAGCATTTCGGGTAGGGTTGGGTTCATTTTTCTGAACCCAAACTGAATCGGTTCGGTTTTGAGTTCATGGGCAAAACCTTCGGGTTGACCCGAGCCAAATTAAATTATATAAAATATATTAAGAATCTTTTTGTATTAGTGGATTTGTCAGAATGGTATTGAAGAACATTTCACCCGAGTTCGACGTTAGCCAAATACATATATTTGTTTTTATTTTTAATTTTTTTGTTTCGTTTATATTATTTTATTATTTTTAACTAAACACTTTAATAAACTAACATATAACTAGTTTTATTAATATATTTATATTTAAGATATTTAGATCAAATCAATGTTCATAAATTATATGTATATATAATTTTAAAATATATTTTAAATTATAATATATTTATTATCTATTTATTGTAATATTATTATATCATAATTTATATACATTTTTATTTTTCTAATAATTTAAAGTAGCGTATAAATAAGTATATTTCAATTAAAATATTTTTATATATTTTTTATTTTTGTTATATACCATACTCTTAAACTAATCGTTTTTATTGTTTATTTAATTTCATGATCTATTCTTGTATTTTTGTTATTTTAATCAATTCTAAAAAAATGTCGATATTTAATTGTCTTTAATTTTATGACAATGTTGAATTATGTTAATATGTTACCATTTTCGCTCGTTATTTTTTATTGAATTTATTATTATTATTTGTCAATAATTTATCAATAATTATAGGTTAATTTGTGTTTGTGAACTTTTAATATATTTTATCTTCCGAATAATTATAAATTGTGTGTAAATAAAATTTTAAAAAAAATGACAACCCAACCCGAAAATAGAGGGTTGGGTTGGGTTGGGTTGTGAAAAGTTTCGGGTTGGGTTGGGTTACCAATCCAACCAACCCGAACTTTTGGGTTGGGTCAAAAAAATCCCCCAACCCGGACCATGTACACCCCTAGTTGAAGTAGTCTGTATCTTTAGCTAATTGAATTGAATTATTGTGATTTGGAGGCGAGTTTTAGCTAATTGAATTGAATTATTGTGATGTCCGTATAACATAAATTTTTGAGACCCAAATTGTGATGTCCCACGTTGGTTGGGGAGGAGAACAAAACACCTTCTAGAAGGGTATAGAAACCTTCTCCTAGCAGACGCGTTTTAAAGCTTTGAGAGGAAGTCCGAAAGAGAAAGTTCAAAGAGGACAATCTGTTAGCGGTGGATCTGGGCCATTACAAATGGTATCGGAGCTAGACACCGGACTATGTGCTAGCGATGAGGTTGTTCTCCGAATGGGGTAAACACGAGACGATGTGCTAGTAAGGACGCTGGCCCCAAAGGGGGTGGATTTGGCTGGGTCCCACATCGATTGGAGAAAGGAAAGAGTGTCAGCGAGGACGCTGGGGCCCGAAGGGGGGTGGATTGTGATGTCCCACATTGGTTGGGTAGGAGAACAAAACACCCTTTATAAGGGTACGGAAACCTTTCCCTAGCAGAGTCGTTTTAAAGCCTTGTGGGAAGCTCAAAGAGGGGAAACATTCATGTATGATGGAAATGATTGATGAACATTTATGCTAGAATTAGAAACCTTAGAACCTACGTGGTCGTACCATACCGTAAAAGGCCGAGATTGAGAAGACCTAAAAGTACTCTAGGGATTAGACTTACGCTAATAGTTAAGAAACTCAAGGTGGTACTTACAAAACAAGCATGGGAATGACGCGGTGTTCGATCGAGAATAGTGAATATGAGGCTAACCTACCTTAAAGCCAGGAGTAAGCAACTTTTAAGGATAAAAGTTTTTAAGGAAGGGAGAATTTGTGACGCCCGAACCCTATTGAAAACTAATTTTCTTGAATTTTCCATTTAATGATCAAATTTCCAATATTTTATTGAAGACATTAGAGGTCGAGTTTGGGAATACGATAGAAGAAAGAAATGCTCGGAATGACCTCGAGAACCTAAAAAAATATAAAATAAAATCATAGAAAAACTAATACCTGTAGGACATGGTTCACCTCGGTGAGTAGCCACACAGACTCTAGGCAAGTAAATCCATAAAAATCGATAGGAATGCTAGCATGCAAGCTTATCTTACATTAAGTGGTAAGGATATGCATGTTTAGAACTTAAATAAGCAAATTTGAATAGGTGTGCATGTATGTAAAGGAAAATTACGGAAATGCCCTTATATGAGAATAGATGACGCACGTCTATTAAATGTTTATGGAGGATGGTAATATTGTGATCTGCCATACGGGTGCTAGCGACAATCAGAGACCTATGTGTACCCTAAGATTTGGCTTAGCGACAAGGAGTTAACCCTGAGCGACCTGAAAACGTTTGTTGTGACCTAATCCGTCTAGACGCCTTAGAACCTAATATATCTCCACGATACCCAAGATGAACTACGAGAAGACATAAGATCGATGATAACGCGAATGGAACTATTTGGGGAGTCACTATGTGTGTAAGATATAACCCGCCCCGATGAGGGACAAGAGACTACATAAATAGCGACCCGAAGACCCGGTACTGCATGTAGAGTATAGCTCACCTTAATAGGTGTAGACGAACTATGCGAGTAGACAATATGATAAGCTACCACTGTATATATGATAACCTGCCTTGAGAGGGGACGATAAACTACATAAGTGGGCTACATGAGAAATTGCTACTGTATGTATGATAACCCACCTTGAGACGGGGACGAGGGACTACACAAGTAGTTGATTGAGGATATACTATTGTGTGTAAAACAAATCTGTCTAAGAGTGGACGATAGACTAAATATGTAGTATACTGAGGAGCTACTATTGTGTGTGGAGGAAACCCACTCTAGGAGGAGACGAGGGACTACACAAATAAATTAGCTCATGATAGATACCACTGTGGTGTGAGGTAACATTGGATACCTGAACTAGGCCGAATTTCTTAGCACCCTATGACAAGCTCGTGGAAACATATTAGGTTTAGGATGCGATGAGAGCCTACAGGTAGACGACTTACTGAGTGTTTTATACTCACCCATTTTTTCTTTTCTTTTTTAAGTATCGATCAAGGTGGGGAGGTGTTCGAGAGTTGCACTGTCACAGGGAGATGTCGACCTAGGACGTCAATGTTATTTTCTACCTCTTTTAGGTTGTCGTTTGTACTGATTTTTTTCCCGCACCCTTTTTCCATTTGTAAATAACTAGAACAATACCAATTTTGTGTTCTCTTTTTCATCACGGTTTGATTTGTCAAAGTCTCGAAAATCTGATCGTGATAACCTAAATCAACTCAAAAAAACATGAAATGCTCAAACCTATAAGGAACGTGTGCAAAAGTCAATTCCTCTCATAGGCAATCAAGGGGGAGCATGAGCCATGTGTCACAATCGCACTTTTGATGGCAGGGGACTTGCGATTGTGCGACACTCACTTTCCAACGACAAGTGAGCTAAGCCAATTCGTTCTTGCATCGCCTACGGCCAAACAACGTATGCTCGAGCCTCTAGCCTCGGTTTTAAGAGAAGATTTTAGAAAATGAGGGCAGAAAGAGATTTTCGAAAGAGAGATTTTTGAAAGAGACATTATGTAAGCAAGCAAGAGAGAAATAACAACGTCTCTATATAACCTTGGGTAGGGAGAAGTTGACAACTAGTCGTATCCGCCTATAGTACATTATGAGGCATTTCATGTCTGACAGGCCTAGACATGATATTTCTGAAACGTCATACTTCCTAAAAATACAAAAGTAAAACACTAATATGAGAAGACATAAAGGGTTGGGCTTGTCATGGGCATACGGCCATGGGCAACACGCCTTGGACGAGCATGACCGTGACACCATGCATGCCCCGAGTTAGTTGTCTTATGGTTGTGTTGGTCTGTGTGAATAATTTTTATTCTTAAGAAACGAGAATGCTGAGACCATAAGGTGTCGAATCTGGATTCTGAATCCTAATCTGAATCTTGGGAACTAGTCGTTACGTTGAAAATTTTAATTAATGGTTTTTTCTCGAGCAACAAGAAATAAATTATTTAAAAAAAAAATAAAAAAAATAAAAAAAATAAAAAACTCTAGCTCATCACTTTATCCAGTAAAAAGATCAAATAAGTTATATGTGGCTTGAAATGTCAATCTTCCCCTGAAATGGCTATATGCCATCTTCTTCAAATGAAGGCCAACCGTTCCTTCTTCAAATGGTTAGCTAAGCCTTTCACTCTGTGCAATTAGTCGCCTCGTTCTTCCTGTTCGTCAATAATCGAGCTCAATTTCGCCATTTTTATTGCTTTGAAGAGCTCGAACCTCAAATGGAAGGCGCTATCTTCCCCAACAAATCTCCACTTCCAGTGAGTAGACCCAATCAACCAGCTGAAACTTTGCGGTTCAATTCGACAACTCTTCCACCTCCTCCGCCTCCCTCGCTGCCCTCTTCCTCCCCTCCGATCGATACCCTTCTTCAGCATCTTCTTCAACTGTCCCTGCCGCCCAATGACAGTGCTCGCAAGCTCAAACCTGCAAATGTTGCGCAAAAGAATGTTCCCCATTTGCCTTCGCTTCGAATTTCCGTGGATTCGAACAAGAAACAGCGAGAACGGCCTCAGATGAAGAAACCCGTGTTGTACAATGACGAGGAAATTCGAGATGGGTCTCCTCAATTTCTCTACAAAAAGGGTATGTGGTTACTTAATTCAATCGTTGAACAGCCTTTTGATAGCTTGAATGATTTTTTTGATTCTGTCAAGTTTGAGTTGCTTGAAATTGATTTGGTGAGCCTGTTGAAAGCGCTAGATCATTCGGGTAATAGTGAGAGAGCTATTGTGTTGTTTGAATGGTTTGTGTCGAACTCTGGCTCTGTCGATGTGAAATTAGATAACAAAGCTTTTGAACTTATGATAAAAATTCTTGGAAGAGAATCGAAATATTCAACTGCACTCAAGGTGTTCGACGAAATTCCCATTGACAAATACTCGCTTGATGTTCGAGCTTGCACCTCGATTCTTCACGCTTATTCTCGCAGTGGTAAGTATAAGCATGCCATTGCCATGTTTGAGAGAATGAAGGACTGTGGGCTATCTCCAAGTTTGGTTACTTATAATGTCATGCTTGATGTTTATGGGAAAATGGGTCGCTCTTGGGATAAGATTTTAGGATTGTTGGATGAAATGAGAAGTGACGGCTTGGAATTTGATGAATTCACCTGTAGTACTGTGATATCTGCTTGTGGAAGAGAGGGTCTTCTAAATGAAGCCAAAGAGTTCTTTGTTGGATTGAAGTCAAGTGGTTATGAGCCAGGAACTGTCACTTACAATGCTCTACTTCAAGTGTTTGGTAAAGCAGGGATCTACTCAGAGGCTTTAAACATCTTGAAAGAAATGGAGGATAATAATTGCAACCCGGACTCTGTTACTTACAATGAGCTTGTAGCTGCTTATGTTCGGGCTGGATTCCACGAGGAAGGAGCTTCTGTCATTGAAACAATGACACGCAAGGGTGTGATGCCGAATGCCGTGACTTATACTACTGTCATTAATGCTTATGGTAGGGCAGGTAAGGAGATGAAGGCATTGCAGTTATTTGACCAGATGAAGCGATCGGGATGTGTTCCAAATGTGTGCACGTATAATTCTATTCTTGCATTGCTGGGAAAGAAGTCACGGTTGGAGGAAATGATAAAGATACTCGGTGATATGAGAATAAATGGATGTTCTCCAAACCGAATCACATGGAACACGATGCTTGCTGTGTGTGGTGATAAGGGGAAGCACAAGTTTGTGAACCATGTTCTTAGGGAGATGAAAAATTGTGGTTTCAACCCAGGTAGAGACACATTTAACACATTAATAAGTGCGTATGGCCGTTGTGGGTCGGAGATTGATGCAGCGAAGGTGTACGGTGAGATGATTAAAGCTGGATTCACACCATGTGTTACAACTTACAACGCGCTTCTGATCGCTTTGGCTCAACGAGGAGATTGGAAAGCAGCGGAATCTGTGTTTCTGGATATGAGGAAGAAGGGATTCAAACCGAATGAAACGTCATTCTCATCGATGCTCCATTGCTATGCAAAGGGGGGAAATGTGAGAGGATTAGAGAGGATTGAGAAAGACATTTATGATGGTCATATCTTCCCCAGCTGGGTTCTTTTGAGAACACTCATTCTTGCAAACTCCAAGTGCAGAGCTGTTAAAGGAATGGAAAGGGCATTTGAGGAGTTGATCAAGAATGGATACAAGCCTGATATGGTTATATTCAACTCTATGCTATCGATTTTCGCTAAAAATAACATGTACGAAAGGGCCCACGAGATGTTGCACTTGATTCGTGAAGCTGGACTGCAACCGGATCTCGTCACCTACAATAGCTTAATGAATATGTATGCAAGAAGAGGAGAATGCTGGAAAGCAGAAGAAATCCTCTCGGGACTTATAAAATCTGGCGAAAAACCCGATCTCGTGTCGTACAACACCGTAATCAAAGGCTTCTGTAGACAAGGACTCATGCAAGAAGCCATTAGAATTATGTCTGAGATGACAGCTCGAGGGATTCGTCCTTGCATATTCACCTACAACACTTTCGTGTCGGGCTATGCAGGACGGGGAATGTTTGCAGAGGTAGATGAAGTCATTAACTACATGATACAGAACAATTGCAGACCCAATGAACTTACCTACAAGATTGCAGTGGATGGTTATTGTAAAGCAAGAAAATACCAAGATGCTATGGATTTCGTGTCCCAGATCAAGAACATCGATGATTCGTTCGACCAACATTCCACTCGAAGGCTCGCTTCCCATATAAGGGAGCTGATGAACTCTTGATCTCTCCAGGTATTCCTACTGCTCAATTCTTTGTTCATTTATAGAGAAGTTCATGTAGATATATAACATTACAAAACATTAAACACCTTACCAGCTCATTCATAATTCATTTCTGATTAGTCTCTGGATGGTTCTGATAGGAGACTACATGAGTTATTATGGATTCATCTTTGTCAAGTTTTGCAGCAGTCTCAGTTTCTATGAACATAAATTATGGTTGTAGGCTGTAGCAATCTGCTGGTAGATAATAAACTTATTTCTGGACCCTATATTCTTGTTGTTTTGATCTCTACTCTTTAAATATTTAACATTAGAAGGTGAGGAGCGATCCGAGGATCCATCGTGGACTCGTTCAAGTTCATTTTCAAATAAAAGTATAGAGACTTAAGCATTACTAGAGACGTATGATAGGGATGTTTTTTTTGGGGAATGTACAATAGGGTAATGGCTCAAGCCCACCGCTAGCAGATATTGTCCTCTTTGGGCTTTCCCTTTCGGCCTTCCCCTCGAGGTTTTTAAAATGCATATACTAGAGAGAGTTTTCCACGCCCTTATTAAGAATGTTTCATTCTCCTCCGCAACCGATGTGGAATCTCCCAATCCTGGCCCAGTGTCTTCGTTGACACTCGTTCCCTTCTATCCACCCTCTTTGGGGCCTAGCGTCCTTGCTGGCACATCGTCTCGTGTCCACTCCCCTTTGGGGCTTAGTCTTCTCGCTGGCACATCGCCCGATGTCTAGCTCTGATACCATTTGCAACGGCCCAAGTCCACCACTAGCAGATATTGTTCTATTTGGACTTTCCCTTTCGGGCTTTCCCTCAAGGTTTTTAAAACGTCTCTGCTAGAAAGAGATTTCCACACCCTTATAAAGAATATTTCGTTCTCCACCCCAACCAATGTGAGATTTCGACTCTTAAGTAGCTTTAGTGGAAAATGTAACTTTAAGAGTCCGTCACTTCCTAACTTGAAACTTGGGTTTAAGTTTTAGTTATAATTACATACATTAATTTGTAGCGTATTGAATAAAACGATCTCTATGCAAAACGGAAAGTTGAAAGGTCTATTAGACACTAAAGTTTAGGGGCTTATTATAAATAAATTAAAGTTCGTGGGCCTGTTTGTTTAAGGGTTAAATTTAAATTTGTAATTTAGCCAATTTTCTAATACTTAAAATGCATCTTAATTTATATATTTTGTTTTTACTCCCCAAAAATGAAAAGCCATAAACGGGGCTTTCAAAATGGGCCAAACATGAGGTGGGCCTTGGATCTTGGGCCAGAATATACTACATTGATCTTTCCCCTCAAGTTGGGCTTCGCAACCCAAGCCCACTAACTGGGCTCGACTCACCTATATCCCCTGCGACATGGTCACATTATCTACTTCTTAAGGAGTGAAAATTATTTTCACATACAACACGAGTCCTTCCAACATGGTTTGTTTGCTCTAAGTAAAACATACTTAACCATGAAGTTCCTATGATTGAGGCACTGAAAAGAAATGTGCTATTTGTTCGTATAGGTAGTGATTTCAATTCTTTTAAGTCTTTCTTAATCATCTTATCCTTAGGATCGTTCTCATTCGGATGTGGTTTTGGTTCATTCATGCATCTTCCTTTACTCGAGTGTTACATGCAAAATCCAGATGAGGTAGAACCCAAGTGAAGAAACTATTTGGCCAAGATGCTTGAACGCAAGCCCACCTCGACCAATCGAATGAGCTGAGCTAAACCGAGCTTATGGGAGTGTGGGAATCAGATACGTTTTACTTGGGTTTTCTTTGACCTACAAGACAAAGAAAACCGAATTCATAAATTTCAACAAACGACAAAAGAAATATTTTATAACATATTTACAATCTTATAAAACCTTTTTTCGGGTTCTTTATGATTGATCATAATCATTATTAATGCGAGATAAACTTTATTTATTAGTACATGCCTAAATTAATTATTCAAAATTTGAATTTGAATTACATTTAAAAGAGTAAAAACATACCTATAGAATTGTATGTTATAACACACATAAAACATAACTATAGACACTCTCTCTTTATCTAAAGAACTATGTTTATGGATGTTAGTTTTATCATATTACATTACAATCGATCTGTAACACTATGTAAGAATAACATTATATATAGAGAGAGAGTCCTATCACATTCGAGTCGTAACGATGTACACTATATAGAGAGAGAGTTCCATCGAGCTGTAACACTATACATTATATATCGAGTTGGTAACACTATACACTATAGAGAGAGAGTTCCATCGGGCTGTAACACTGTACATTAACGTACAGTGTTACAGCCCGATGGAACTCTCTCTCTATATAGTGTATAGTATTACGACTTGAATGTGATAGTACTCTCTCAAAATATATCTATATCTATCTATCTATCTATATATATATATATAAAGAGAGACTTATCATGTTCTAGCGGTAACACTATACATTATATATAGAGAGAGGTCCCATCAAGAGAGAGAGAGAGAGATTCCTATCACATTCTAGCTTAACACTATACACTATATATAAAGAGAGAGAATTCCATTAAGCTGTGACACTATACACTATATATACAGAGAAGAGAATACTGTGACACTATACACTATATAGGGAGAGATAGTCCCGTTAAGCTGTGACACTATACACTATATAGAGAGAAAGTCACATTAAGCTTTGACACTATACACTGGGGAGAGTCATATAAAGTTTAAGTTGTAATATATATATATATATATATAGAAAGAGTACTGTCATATTCGAGCGGTAACACTGTACACTAGATATATATATATATAGAAAGAGTTGAAGAGAACAATATACCGACAGAGGTAGGTGTTATTATTTAAGAGGGAGCTAAAGGTCTAATAATGGTTGGAAGAGCATAAGGGGACGTAGGGTAAGTATTTACACACAAAAAGAGTGGCAGTGGAAGAAGAGGACCACGAGGCTACCAAGAGTTGGAAAACGAAAGAAGCAACAGCACTTAGCGTACACCTAAAGCTCAATACGCCCAAACCCCGACTCACCCAAAGCCTAGCCAACCAGACCCAACCCAACCCAACCCCACCTCCCACCTCCTCTACCTCCGCCTTAGCCTCCCCACTCCCTTACCCACAATCATCTCCCCATTCCTTTCCTTCAAGCCTTAACCACCCAGTTTTCTCCCCGCTATCCCCCCCCTCACAATACGAAACCAACCCAAAATCCCTGCTAAATTCGGTTTTCCGCCCTAATTCTTCCCTTCTCCTCCTCCTAAAACCCTGTTTTCCGCCCTCTCATCGCCCTGATTTCACCTGCCTGATTCCATATATCTACATGGGTTGAACACTGCTTCTGGGTTTTGGAACAAACCGAAATGGAGTGGGACAGCAATTCGGATCTGAGCGCCGACGACGACGACGAGGGCTTCCTTCTCAACGATGGCGGTCCTCTTCCTTTCCCTGTTGAGAACTTGTTCCAAACTGCCCCATGTGGCTTCGTCGTCACCGATTCTCTTGAACCTGACCATCCCATCATTTATGTCAACACCGTCTTCGAAATGGTTACTGGATATCGGGCCGAGGAAGTTCTCGGTCGCAATTGGTTAGTTTCTTCTCAATTTTTTATTCACTGCTGTTTTATGTTTTAATTTTGGGGATTATTTAGGGGTTCAATTACTTTATTTACGAAAACTTAGAGAAATTTATTCTTTAATTGCCTAGTGAGCTTGATGTTGGATGGAATTTTGGTCTGTGTTTATAGCTGATGAGCAGAGTAGGTTGTTGGAATCTGTAGTATGTTCTCTGGTTAATATCTGGGCAACTTTCTGCTCCTTTGCATCTAGTTTCTAGGGATAATTTGTATTAGGAGCCCACTTCTAAAGCCTTCTAAAACAAAAACATAGCTGTAACTCGACTGGGATCGCTACCTCGTGCATGCTAGGACGACCACGGTTGAATTAGTTAACAATAGAAGCTCTTTAAACAAAATGAGCTTAGGCCTCTCTTGGTATGTATCTTATCACTTTCATGTACGTAGAGCTCAGGGATATGCATCACCTTAGTCAAGTCTCATAGGGAAAAAAAAGGAATTGTTTCAATATTTCGTGACTTTTATGAGCACACATATGCGTGAAGGAAACGTACAAGAATCAGTGATGCAACGTATGTAAACTAGGAAGGTGTTATGAGTACACATATGCATGAAGTTCCACGTACAAGAATCAGTGATGTAACGTATGTATACTAGGAAGGTGTTATGAGTACACATATGCATGAAGTTCCACGTACAAGAATCAGTGATGCTACTTATGTAGACTAGGAAGGTGTTCCAACAGTAAGATCACTTACCTTGGGTTTTCAAATAATTAATAGCTTCTATTAAGAAGATTCTTGGCTGCCATTAGACCTCAAAATCATTTTTTTTCTTCAAATCTGTCTACCAATAAAATTCAAATAGAACTCGAACCTAAAACTTAATCGAACTCATATAGGCTTAGTGGTGTTCATAGACTACGAAAACCTGCCAACAAAGGCCAAAACTCTTGCTGTACTGTGTTTGAATTTGCGAACGTATTGCCAAAGTTGAGTGGATATTCTCTTTGTTGTCGCTGGAAATTCAATCGGAAGGGACTCCCAAAATGAACTGATTGACTCTGGAAGGAGCAATGAAATTAGTGCAAGTTTCTTAAGAAATCACCCCGTGCCTTTCCATCCATATTCTTCAATTTTTATTAAGTTGGTGTTTCATCATTTTCTATTTTCTGAGGTATAAAAGAATGACCTTGGTGTTCTTATATTTTCGTATTCGAATTTCCACTAAGAAATCTTGTCTAGTGTTTCTGGATTTCCTGTCGACTTAATGGAGAATGTGGAATATTGACACTTTTCAAAATGTTCTTGCTTATATGGTAAACCAAATGCCAAAGATTCGGTTTGCATCGACAGTAAGAAGCATATTACGTAGATCTTTTGCTGCAAAATTTTTTCAATTTCCTAAAATTTTGACGGTTGGGCGTTTCTTTTGAGGTATTAGGAAGCACCACCCACATGATTTTGTATTATGGCAGTATTCTTGGAAAAGGATTGGGCATATTGTTATAGTTGTGCTTGGGCAGCAATGTGGTACGTATTTTAACCGCTTTTGAGGCTGTAAAAGATGAATTCTTAGGATTCCTATGATTCTGAGAAGCTACCTTTAGTTGGAAAAGAAAAGGTTTTTTGAAGATCTAATGTATAGTGCCCTCTGAAGGATGGACTGTATTCGTCTCGCTTAGTCTAGGATCTTCAATACTTTGAAGTTTGTCGAGAGTTTTTTACTGGACAGATACGTTATGAATGGATTGTATAAAAGGCGGAAAAACCCCAAATCTAGGCGAAGGCAAAACAGTTATGAAGTGGTGATGTAATTGTAATTGATGCTAATGCAACAGTACATTGTACAAAGAGTTGAATAAAATGCATTAAATGGGTCTTCAATGATTGGATATTGAAATTCAAATAGTTTAGGGTTGACCCACTTGATTGACACAATCACCAACTTGTCACTCAAACCTCCCATTCTCTCAAAAGGGTAGATGGAGAAGGAACTTTTTGATCATCTCTTTGTAACCTATGTCTAGCAAACGGAAAGCCAAATGGCTCGGAGATGCAACACCAAATTGACCGAGAAAAGTCCTAGTTCCAAAGAATATTATCAAGGTCTTTGTCATCCCCGACAAATATTGCAACAAAACAACCTATCAAACTAGACAACTTTCTTGATAATTAATCAAAGGTGTTAACGCTTTCATGATTGAGATGTCATGGGAAGAATTTAACCTTCTTGAAAAATCCTTCTTCTTATTGGACACGTCAACGAGGAGCAGTTGGTGCCAGTAGTTCAGTACCTGAGCATCTAGCCTTAGACCCAAACAACCAAATCACCACTCATGGGCCATACGCTAGGACATTCTTGAAAATTTTTACCTTTCACAATGAGGTTAAGGCAAACACGCTAGAAGGAGAGAGATTCACCGAACGAGCATCTATACTCTCTCGACTACTCTCAAACTCCTCATTCAAGGATAAAAAAGCCACATAATATGGTAACCTAGCTAGTTGAATCTAAGAACCTCATAAACGCTTTGGATATGCAAACCCTTAGTTCACAAATGCTAAAACCCCCAAATCAAGTTGATTTCATTCCAAATGATTGCAAATCTTGGGAATTTGATTTAACAACTTTATTGAAAAATAAGACAGTTAGATCTAAATATATTTAAAAATCTCAAAATGATAAGGAATTACCCCAAGGGAAAGTAAGATTCATATTACCTTGTTGATTGAATATCTCAAGGCAAGAACACTTGTTTGAGATTTGAATCACTCCACAAACAAAATTGATCAAGTCAAACTTGAATGATTCTAAGCCTGCAACCTAGATTACATAGAATTGCAAAGAAACTTAGCCCTTGGCTAAAACAAAGCACAAATGCTATTTTAACTACATTTTCCAAGTCTATCTTACAAAGATAACATACATGGCTTTATATAGCCTCAATATGAAACCCTTAACTTTCTATGAGGCATTTCAAGAGTTTGTAACCCTCATACTTTATAACCATAATTAGCCTCTAGGTAAATTTAACCTAAAAGTAAATAAAAAGTCTTAAAACTTAAGATACATTAATGAAATACCATAAATCTAGATTTACATAAAATCCCACTTGAAATATCTTGAAGCCTTTGTTGCATAAATGAAGCATAAGCTTGATTCTTCTTAATATGACATTAATTGGAACTTGGTTCAACTTTGATGAAACTTGGCCTTATCTTGTGGTAATTTAGACAATATTCTTCACAACTTCCTTGAAGTTCATGTTGTATGATTGAGATGCCTTGGTTCATATCACACAACATCCATCGTTTTCCTATCGGGAATAGATGAAGGAACTCCAATGACAAAGAATGAACTTCCAAAATGATTTCTCATCTGCAAACGAATAGTTTCTCATAGCGAAGAGATGATATAGAAGTAAGGAAACATAGAGCTAAGACATCAATCCTAAGCCCACTTATCCTCCATAAATAAGTACACTTCTCATCACCTACAACCATTAGGTTATTTCTTTTCTCTTGTTTAATGACAAATCATTTCTTATCTGAAAAAGGGAAGCTCATTGGAAACATCTTTCCAAGGATTTCTATAAGTGTCTTTAACCCCACTTGACATGCACTCAAAAGGGTGAGGATCATCTTTGCTCGTGATAATTTGTACAACTAGGTGTTAGACTCATAGGGGTGGCATCACAACCATTTAGCCAACGAGGCCTTGTTTTGTGCTCTTAAGTGGAACTCTAGCCCCAAAGTTCCACGGGCTTTGCCACCACCTCCCACCTCATAAGGTGAGACCCTTTCCCTTCTTCGACCCCTCCCACAAAAGACCCATTATAAGCTTTTTTTAAAGTCTTAGTAACAGTACTAGGGACTCTAAACATGGACAAAAAGTAGATCGATATGTCAATCAAGATAGATCGAATAAGAGTCATTCTACCTCCGGGATCATAAATCAAAACCAAAATTTGACACATACCACTGTTGATCTTAAGCCTAGACATAGCTTCAGAAAATGATGAAATGTGATTTAGATTGAGGAACGATTCTTCCTTTCCCAAGTAGAAAAAAGATAGTATTATTGGCAATCTGAAGATGAGATAAAGACACCTTACCCTTTACAATCTCAAAACTCTCGAGGATACAACCATCAAGCCTCCCCCCCCCTGGAAATTATCCTACCAAGAATGTCCACTTTGATCTGGAAGAGTAAAGGAGAAAGATGACATCCCTGCCTAAGAGTTCTCAAGGCTCTCAAATTCTCAATAACCTCATTAGAACTAAGGGCTTGGTCTAGAATTTTCTACCCGCAATAAGTTTATTCAAGATCATTACAAATGGCCTGGTTTTATCTTTTTTCTTTGGCTTAGGTGTGAAGTTTTTTTTTTTTTTTTTTTTTTTTTTTTTTTAAATTTATTTATTCTCAAGATGACATTCTTGTTACCATTCTTAGATCTTGTTGTTGGAGAAGCCCTGGGTTTGATGGCTCTTGGAATTGGTTTTTTCAAAACACTTGTAATATACTTTGATTCTACCTCTTGGAAGGACCCTTGGTATAGTTTCAAGACTTCTTCCATAACGTTTCTATTAATTGCAAATACAAAAAAAAAAAAAAAAAAAAAAAAAAAAAAAAAAAAAAAAAGAATTGCTAGAGTTGGTTGATGAGTGGAAGAAGAAAAAAGGAAGGGCGGGTAGTCTTCAAGTTGAACCTAAGTGTGCTTTGTGATGGTGATAGTGTTTTCTTTGATGCCATCCTCCTAAGGATGTGATGGAAGGTGGAGAAAGTGGATTCAAGGATATCTTGTGTGGACAAATTTTTCATTTTTGTTAGTAGGAAGCCCGGAGGAAAAATTTCTCCGTCTGCCTGTATTTTATCGTTACTAACCATGGTGATCTTTTCTATTCATACATATTATACACTAGATACTTGATTATTAACACATTTGGGACGTTCTTGCAGTCGATTCTTGCAATGTAGAGGTCCATTTGCAAAAAGAAGGCATCCACTGGTCGACTCTTCTGTGGTTTCAGAAATCAGAAGATGTCTAGAGGATGGTACTGAATTTCAAGGAGAGTTGTTGAACTTTAGGAAAGATGGAACCCCATTGATGAATAAATTGAGGTTAACACCTATCTATGGAGATGATGAAACAGTAACTCATGTTATTGGTATCCAATTCTTCACTGAAGCAGATATTGATCTGGGACCTGTGACCAGTTCTACAACAAAGGAATTAGCGAAGTCATCTGATAGGTTTCGGTCTGGCCTTTCATCTTTTCGCGTTACATCTGTTGGCGACCGAAATATTTGTCGTGGTGTATGTGGTATTTTTCAAATAAGTGATGAGGTGATATCCTTGAAAATACTTTCACGGTTGACACCCAGAGATATTGCGTCGGTGGGATCTGTTTGTAGGCGGTTTTATGAGCTGACAAAGAATGAGGATCTCTGGAGAATGGTCTGCCAAAATGCCTGGGGTAGTGAAACAACACGTGTTCTAGAGACAGTGCCTGGTGCGAAAACTCTTGGCTGGGGCCGGTTAGCGAGAGAATTGACAACTCTTGAAGCTGCTGCCTGGAGGAAGCTGACCGTTGGGGGATCTGTCGAACCCTCACGATGCAACTTTAGTGCATGTGCAGTTGGTAATAGAGTTGTACTATTCGGTGGGGAGGGTGTTAATATGCAACCGATGAACGATACCTTTGTACTCGATTTAAATTCTAGTAAACCAGAATGGCAGCATGTTCAAGTTAGTTCTCCACCTCCTGGTAGATGGGGTCATACTCTTTCTTGTGTAAATGGTTCTCATTTAGTCGTCTTTGGAGGTTGTGGAAGACAGGGCTTGCTTAATGATGTTTTCTTGTTGGATTTGGACGCAAATCCTCCTGCCTGGCGTGAAATATCTGGATTGGCTCCTCCGCTTCCGAGATCATGGCATAGCTCCTGCACTCTCGATGGCACGAAACTGATAGTCTCCGGTGGATGTGCAGATTCAGGAGTACTCCTTAGTGATACCTTTCTGCTTGACCTCTCAATGGAGAAACCCATATGGAGGGAGATACCTGTATCTTGGACTCCTCCCTCTCGGTTGGGGCACACGTTATCTGTGTATGGTGGGCGGAAGATTTTGATGTTTGGGGGTTTAGCAAAAAGTGGACCTCTTCGGTTTCGATCAAGCGACGTCTTCACAATGGACTTAAGTGAGGAGGAACCATGTTGGAGATGCGTAACTGGAAGCGGAGTACCGGGTGCTGGAAACCCAGGAGGGGTAGCACCTCCGCCTAGACTGGACCATGTTGCTGTGAGCCTCCCACGTGGAAGAATACTGATCTTTGGCGGGTCAGTTGCGGGTCTTCACTCAGCATCACAGCTTTATCTGCTGGACCCAACAGAAGAGAAACCAACATGGAGGATATTGAAAGTACCTGGACGGCCTCCGAGGTTCGCATGGGGACACAGCACATGCGTCGTAGGGGGATCAAGAGCAATAGTCCTGGGAGGTCAAACTGGAGAGGAGTGGATGCTAAGTGAGCTTCATGAGCTATCATTGGCAAGTTCTGTGATCTGAACTGATGAATGAAAGAGACATGAATTGAGAGATTGGCAGAAATGTTGTTGGTCTGGTCAGGACTCTGTATTAAAAATGTATGTTCCAAAAGTGCTGCATCATATTCTTGTAAGGAAGGAATTGTTCTGACTCAGAATAAAACTTTAAATTCAGGTTGAAATGAGCGAGTGGATAGCGGTTCGTGTGATCTGTGTATGAAGTATATTCTTGTTCTTCTTCCATAGTAAGTAGTAGGGGGTTAGAAGATAGGTTTCAATGATCATATTCTTATTGTTATAAGAAGAATGTTTTGGTCCAATTCAGATTCAATAGGGATTTGGAAGAAAGAGGGATTGAGTGAGTGAGTGAGTGTGTGAGTGAGTGAGTGAGTCCATGTCGATCATGTCTTGTCTGTAATAACTTTGTGCTCAGGTTGGCCATCTTCTTCTTATTCATGACCTCAACAAAGAAGATCTGTAATAACTTTTCTGCTTTGCTGGTAGAGAGAGCCATTGAAGGAAGAAGGAAGAAGCTGTAAAAGTAAAGTAACAACAACAACAACAACACTCTGCTTATCTTATTTATATATCTTGCTTTTTAGCGCAGGGCCTGTAATCGACCTTTTATCTACCTTTTCTCTATATACAACTCACAATCATCAGCCCTCTTCTAAACTTTCTAACCAAAACTTCATTTTTAATCTTTTTTTCATATCGACCAGCTTACACGCAACTCAACTCATATCACCGAACATTGTCTGATCTTATTACGATTAATTTATATGGAAATTTGTAGAAAATTAAATCTTAGGTAGGTGACTACTTTGAATCCATATTTCCTCTAATTTTTTAAAGAGTAGATTTTCTTTAATATGATCATTGATGCTGGGAGTTCGGATAACATATTGTCCATGAGGATGGTGGATCAGTTAGGGCAGCTGCCGTTTTAAGTTAGGGGGCTCTGACTCCGGAAGAGCCCTATCGAATTAGACCAAAAAGGGCATAAGCTGTGGCAGCTACCCTTTTAAAGCTTTTAAGTCAGGGGCTCTGGCTCTGCAAGAGCCCTATCGAATTAGACCTAAAAGGGCATAAGCTGTGGCAGCTACCCTTTTAAAGCTTTTAAGTCAGGGGCTCTGGCTCTGCAAGAGCCCTATCGAATCAGACCAAAAAGTTGTGGGCTTTTTTATAGATGTTGAGGAGGTGAGTCAAATGGTGAGAAGGTGAGTCCGGGCTTTTTTATAGAGGTGAGAAGGTGCCCCCTTGGAGATGGGGAAGTAAAAGTCGGACTCTTGTGTGACGTCGTCGGACGTATTACATATCCTACTCGGAAGACCATTGTTATACAGGTAGTGTGTTACCTGTGTAGGGAGAAGACCGATTGACTTTTAATGGCAAACGCGGTTATTTCTATCATCAAACTTTGGTTGTTTAAGGAAAAAACATGTTGGCATACCATTTTTGGATGTGGTGAAAGAGTCCATAGAATGCTATGTTTTGATAGCAAAGGCCACTAGCAGAGACGATGCGAGGATCGATGGAGCTTTAAGAGAGAGGAACAGAGTCTTTGATATCAATCATATATATAATTGACATATATAATTGTATTGAGACTTTGATATCAATCATATATAATTGACATATGTTGGGTAACTATTTTTCTGTATATTGTTTCATGAAATTTCAAAATCATAAAGCAATCAAGCGATCATGTGACACTAGTGCTCGTGTAAATCACACAACTCAAACTCAAACCATTAGTGACACAAAAACTCCTTAAAAACCATTTTTTAGAAAACTGGGTTAGAAAAAGTTCTGAAAAAAAAATGTTTTGGAAAACATTATGAGAAGGTAAATGTCATACGCAAATATAATAATACATTATGAGCCAAATTGTATTTGGAAAGTATAAAATCAAAAGTGGCTAGTAGTCTTGCACCAACAAATATATAAAGAAACAAAATAAAAGAGGTGCAACCACAAGTTATAGGGCTTATATTATACATTCACTTTTGAATTAAAAACAAATTAGTCATAAATTCTTTCTTTATGCGGAATTTCCAAGTCCATGCATTACAATTGAAACCGACTAAAAAAATACTGTGATGAATTAATTGAAAAGCGTCATGCATAGGAGTATTGTAAACAATTAAACTTTAAAGCTTTTAAAGCTAATAAACAAACTGTTGTTAACATGAAAATCACTAAGTATTGTAATTAAACTATTACCAGCAAAACTGAAGTTCCAAAATAGCAGTTTCATCTCAGCTGCAATCATTGGCGTCCTACGAAGAATTAGGAACAAGAAACTCGAGCCGAAAAGAACTCGACAACAAAATCTATGAAGCACCAGCTCCTTTACCCTTCTTCCTTTGGAGCTTCTTCATGTAGAATTCAAGCTCCTTGCCTTCCAAAATATATCTGTCAAAAATTTGCAAAGCCTCAGGCAACATAAACCAAAAACTCTTCCCCACGTTCAATGATTTTGCTCAACATGTTTGAAAGAACACAAGAGAATCAAGAATCGTTATGAGATTCATAATGCTTACCCATCTGCTCGGCCACATTGACCAGGTCTTGATGAGATACACGCCATCAAACGACCACTGTTGAATTGTTCTTCGATGTGTGGCTCAAGGTTACGGTCCTGCTGACGTTTCTCTATTTTGCGCTGCACGTGGTTACTCTTCTTTACCTCCTCAGTGGCAGCATCAGCTTCCTATAAACCATTAAAATTAAGTTGTATTTTGGAACAAGTTTTGTATCATAAATATTAAGAATGTCGTATAATTATCCATCAAAATTAGGTTGTATTTTGGATCAAGTGTTGCTCTACCTCTTCCTTCTTAGAAGATGTTGTGGTCTTCTTCTTACGTCCAATATCCACTCCATAATGCTGAAGATACCACTGTTTAAATGGTGCTGCATCAACTTGAACGATGGCACTCTTCACCAAAGTTTGAGTACGAACAAGCTCATTATTAGATGCATTGTAGACCACATCAAGAATACGGGACTTTCTAGTCACAGCCTCACTACCCCAAGAGTAGTTTCCAGTATCAAGCCTAAAAGCTCGCCACTTCACATTTCCCCCACGAACTCTAATCCTCCGGATTGATTTATCACTGGATATCTTGGTGTTGGCAGGTTGCCTGCCGAGCTCATACCTTTACAAACAAAGGGAAAGATGCAATATCAAAAGGACTGCAAACATGAAGAGAAAATGAAAGTTGTACCTTGAATCAACATAAATTTTTCTGTGATGGTTGAACTTTCAGTACCAAAGCATAATAAATATAACTTACTGAAGGAAACATTTCGACTTTTACATTGTAAAACATCAAACTGTAACACAGCACAAATATTCAAAGAAACTAGGTTTCTACATCTATAGGAGAAATTATGCTGTTCATTAAACAAATGTGAAAATGTAACATGGGACGAGCAATTTATTTAGAACAGAAATATACAAAATTCAACCAGAAGAGATTAGATAAAGAATGCAGATTAATCGAGATTACTGAAATATATATTGGAAAAGATAACAAACAACGAACTCTTGCCACCACTTACTTCACCAGTTATCCACAAAAATAATAATAATAATAAATATCTCAGCTAAACCTACAAATTACCGCAAAAACCAAGAATAGAAAGAAAAGTACAAAATTTTTGTTGATCAGTTGGCAAAAAATGTGATAAAAGCAAAAACTGATATCAAATTGCACCCGGCTAAACATAAGTGGTAATTACTTTCTCTTCTTCCTCCAGGCTTTCTTCTTGCCTCCTGTGGCACGCCTCTTGTGCATAGAATCACGAGAAATACCTAACAACAAAAAGTCCTCCAAGATTAATAAAAAGAAACAACGAAAAATTGAGATATGTAGAACAATGAGGAAAGTTGTGTTTAACATACCCATCTTGGCAAGATGAGAGCTCTTGTCGTGAAGAGCTGTCTAGGGTTCCTGAAACAAACATCAAATAGCTCTCAAACCCTAAAACCATACACTTCCAAGGAAAACAAGAAAGATATAAAGAGCGGGGAAAATCTATATGAGATGAGTTCAGATTTGAGGACAAAAGTAGATTTCCTGAAGAGGCTATAGGCCTCCATATATTTTTCATTTCATAATCTATATTCTTAGATTGGCCAAATATTTTCTAGGGTTTAGTTCTACAGTATAAGAGGTCTTTGTTATATTGGGTCAAGAATGCTTTCATTGATTACTAAGGCTTTACACAGGTTAGATTAGATTCGTCTGGGAATATAAACATGATCGAACCGTTTATAGCAAACCGATGTCCCAACCCAACCCAAAATCAAACCCACACATTACAGTAAGCCTTCTCTTAAAGCTCCAAATATCAGAAACACCAGAGAGCACTAATAACTATTACCAAACTTAAAAAGTTCTCCAACTTCATTAAGTCCATCAAATTAGTAGTTACCTCGGAAGTTATAAAAGTTCTTACATCTTCAGAATAATAACCTCCGATAATACAACCAAACTAACAAAAGCTAAGGAGAAACTAATCAGATCTCTGGAAAGTTGATAATCCTAGAACCAGTCTAAAGCTGGAAATCAATAAGGAAAATGAACAATTGCAAAGAGTATCCAGAATGTCAAAAACAGAAGAATTAAACCAGGCATTCGCCAAAACCACCATTCTCAGTCTGGACAAAGTACTAAACACCAAATTACCTAAAATCGCATCGGTATTAAAACGAAGCAGCGATAATAACCATCAAATGACACCGATTACTAATAAATCTCCAATATTTAACATTGAAACAACATTCTAAAACAGTGAGAATGAGAGACGGAGCAAAACAAACATCCAATTGTGATTGCAACAACAGAAATCCAATAAAAAAACTTGAAAAGAACAAAACGCATTCAATCACGAACAAACCTTGAGCGACCGAGAGAAGCCGAGAGAGAGAGACGGAAGAGAGATTGAGAGGGGTTTTGATGCGGCGTGGGTTAGGTTTAATTAGCCTTCGGTTTGGGTTCACTCTGTTCTTTTCTGAATGGGCTGGGCTTTCCGTCTATCTACGCTTTCGGGCCTTTCAAAGTCAAAGTCAAAGTCAAAGTCAAATCTTGATAGAGATGTTCATTTACTTCACAGCCCGGTCTCGGTCTTGGTCTCGAGTAGAGAATTTCCATTTAAATGGGCAACGAGTAAAGGAATAGGGAGCGATTTCTCTTCGTTAGACAAACTGGGTTAGGGATGGAGATTGTATTCTTCATCCCGTCCACCTTTTTTTCCTATACAAATAATTGTATATTTCTTTATTATAAATTATAATAAATCAATTTTTTTTATATTTTCTTGATATTACGGCTTATTATACTTTATTTTGGCTAATAAATTTAAATTTAAAGTTTGTGAAATTTGGGTTAAAACCATGAATCGTGTGAGTTTCTTATAAAATATTATTGCATCTATCGTTTTAAAACTATGATTGAAATTATGTGCAAAACTATATTGTAATACTAAAAATGGATAATATATTACGTTATATTTTTATTTACATTTTCTTTATATTATAAAATAGAAATTATGAACAACTTTTTTTTATAATATATATATAATTCTATGTGAGTACTTGATCCCACCAAAATAAATGGAGAATTTCACGAGAATATTTATTCATCTCTACTTAATATTTTTTAGATTTTTTAAAAAAGATTAAAGATATTAATTAAACGTTGAAATGTTTAAGGTATTTTTATTAAATTAGCATATATTTTATTCGAAAAAACATTAAATCATATATTTATTTAACTTCCATGGATTGGAAATATTGCCATTCAAAATTTATTATATTATAAAAATGTATAAATTTAATAAAATGAACAAAAGGGGGTGTAGCTCATATGGTAGAGCGCTCGCTTCGCATGTGAGAGGCACGGGGTTCGATTCCCCGCACCTCCAGAATTTTTACTTTTTACTTTTTATTTTCACATTTTTCTTGTACTAATTTAATTACGTTCCATTTAATTAATGCGGCGTGTCGCGCACGTGCAGCGAAACATACAAGACGTTAATTAATTAATTTATTCATTTTTTTTCTTTTAAAATATCAATTTCAGTGCAAGGAGACGTTAATAACTTGAATAAAAAAATAAATAAATTATAAAACGTTATTGGAAGAAGATCATTTTTTTCTGGTTTAATTTTGTTTTAGAATTAAAAGTTTAATTTCTCAATTTTCATTTATTTTTGTTTAGGGTTGTCAAATAAATATTTAATTTTCAATTGTGTCTATATGTTATTAACCCATTCAACTAATTTTATTAAACATAAAATTCAATTTTACATCTTACCTATCAATTAATCTAAGTTTGACAAAGTTATAAATCGGGAAAAAAAAAAAAAAAGTTAGTTATTTCTTTTTTCATTTTTTTACCTAAAAGATTGAAGAGATAAGTCAATTTTTACACTAGATTTAAGACTTCATAATAATATAATACAAATGTTTTGTTTGTGTTTATTACTATTATTATTATTTTTATTACAAATTTTATAACACAAAAATAAGACTTAATAATAATATAATACAAAGGAACAAAAGTATTATTTTTGTTACAAATTTTAGTTCATAAGATAAATTTTCATTCATAAAATTTGACAACTTTTTTGAAACGTGACGGAAGGATTTTTCAATGCATTTTGCAAATAATAACCAAAATAAATATATTTTTAAAAATACAAACAAGTTAAATATACAATCATCAAAATAATATCTAAAATAATAATACAAATAAAGTTATGATCTCCAAATTTATAATTTTTTTTTTTTTTAATTAGGAAAACTATTTTGACTTTTTTTCTTCGTGTGATACAGTTTTTTTCTAAGTAGATTACTTCCGTTCTTGCTACCTATGTTTACAAAAAAAATATATATGTATAGTAAAATTGTAAAGGAGTGCGTGTAAAAAATGGAGTGATAGAGAACCTCGAGAGAAAGAATAGATGTCAATTACAATTGAACCATTTTAGTCGTATTAGTGGACTAGAGTAGGTGCTAAAAGGTTTACAAAGATGACTTTTTTTTCTTCTTAATAGAGTGTTCCCAAACTCCACTTTTTATTGATTCAAAGGAACTTTTTTCCCCTTTCCTTTGAAAGATCTGCGCAAACTCTGAACAAGAGTCTCTTTAATCTGCACAAGATCTTGAGAAAGTCCTTTTGTGATTGTTATAGCAGCAGTTATCAACTTAAGCAGTTACCAAGTTTATCATTATATGAGTACCTCAATTCTGCAAGGATGCTAGTTTCCTCATTGTAGTCGATTCTATTCGTCGGTTGCTTCAGCACGAACTCTGTTGTATGAACGATACAATGTGGTGGATCTACACATCTGGGGTTCTCTTTGTAGAACAGCAATGAGATCTTTGACAGAAATACTACGAGCCACCCTAGTTTGAGTTTCATTGATTTGGGTGCTACCAAAGCTTCTGCTAGTTCCTGAGCAAAATCAAGATGGATGGAGTTAGAAAGATGAGACACTCTAAAGCACGAGAAAACTACATTGGTCCCCTCTAACGGGGATGGATGAAATTTAGAAACATTCTCCCGCATTGATGGAACCTAGACACATTCAAGGCAATAGGTGATTGCTTTGGGGGTTTTGTGGACTATGCACATCAAAACTCTTCCCTTATTGTATGCTTAGAAGTTGCAATTAAAGTGCGTTAGAGATTTTGAGAACTTGGGAGAATGAACCAGAGGGAGTAGGGGGAAGTTTGTGAAGACAAACAAGATATTGAGGTTATCTCATGAAGATAGTCTCATGGAACGTTAGAGATCTTAGTGCTCCCTTCAAAGAGCACTTGTTAAGGAGTTCTTAATTAAAGTTAACCCCGGATGTTGTGATTTTTCAAGAAACCAAACGAAGGGAGGTTGATAGGAGGCTAGTGAAATCAGAGTGGTCTTCTAGAAGAATTGATTGGGTTGTCCTAGATGGAATTCGCTCTTCAGGGTATCTTAATCATGTGAAAAGAGGATTTGCTATAGTTGAAGGATGTTGTCCTAGATAGAGTAACAAAAGGAATGAGGTTCAATGATTTCATTCATAGCCTTAAGTTGTTTGATTTTCTTGGTCCAGACAAGGGGCTAGGCCCCTCGAGCTACAGAAAATATTGATTCCTAGACGTGGTTGGGTTGGCTTAAGCTGTTGGCTTTTCTTGATTTGCACACTTGCCTTCCCAATAAGGTGGATGATTGGTTGTTGGAATCTTTGGATGGCTGGAGGCTAAAAGACAAAGCTGGGATCCTTTGGAGATTCGCTTCAAGAGCTCTTTTGTGGAGTTTGTGGCTGGAGAGAAATAGAAGACTTTTGAAGATAAGTCTTCGTCTTTTGAGTTTTTTTGGGATTGTGTACAGTTAAATACCTCTCGGAGGTTTCATAGCTATAGCAAATTCTTTTGTAATATCCCTCTCTCCATTCTTTGGATTGGCAAGCTAATTGTATGTAGTTCCTTGGGTGGGGGCTTCCTCATCCAAATGGGAATTCATGATTGTTGTCTCTAAAAACAAACCTAGTTATAATGGTTGGATGATGAAAGTCCCATATCGGCTAATTTAGAGAATGATCATGGGTTTATAATCAAAGAATACTCTCTCCATGGATATGAGGCCATTTGGGGAAGCCCAAAGCAAAGCCATGAGAGCTTATGGTCAAAGTGGACAATATCATACCATTGTGGAGAGTAGTGTTCATCTAACAATAAATTCCACATCATTTTATGATGTCCCATGCGATAACTGTGGTCCTTTCTTTTTTTCTTTTTCTTTTTTGGATTACATGGGTGGCAAAGTGGACTATATAAGCATGTGACTTTAAGGTGTGACCTTTTCTCACCTTCTTGGTTGTCCTTCCTACGTCTTCCTGCTGCTGATGAAAACTTACGGACAGCATCATTCCCTGACTGAGAACCAGATGCTGAATTCATTCTACCTTCACGTTTCTGTCGTGCCTGCTCAGCCATAAGTTGCCATTTTGATAGCATGTCATCTCCTCCAAAAGCAGCACGGGCAGCAACATTTGCTGCTGTTGTCCGCATTTTATCGTCCTCCTCTTTGTTTGCCTAAACCACAAAAGAAATCAACACAAGATTCCTAATCAATCAAAAGGTCATAGTTTAGTCTCAAGTGGTAAACTCTCAATACCTTAACTGATTTCATTCGACCTTCATCTTTCTCCTTGTCACCAGCAACCCTCTGATCATCCTCAGGCTGCATCAGAAAAGAAAAAAAGTTACAATCTTGCAACTGAAAAAGAAGTAGAAGAAGAAGAAGAACACATCCCGAGGTAGAAAGGGAAAGAAAACTCTTTTCAACCACACTTGCTGGAAATTATGCTTGGTACAATTATTATATTGTCTTTTGACATACCACATCCCATAAATATTTGACAAACGAGCTTCGCTTTGCAAAACTATAGGCAATATTTTTTTCAATAAAAAAAATAGAGAAATGATTTTTGAAAAAAATGAAGATAGAGAATTAAAAACCTACATCAAACAAATAGAGACAGGCTCATCAAATGTACTGCAGTTTTTCCTAAATCCTACGTTTGATAGCTATACCACGTTCTTCACATGAAGGATGCAACTGTACAGCCCTGGTTAGACTGTAAGCAGGGAAAGCAAAAGAAATGCTAACATCATTAAGCCTTCGGAGTTCTTCTCCTTCACCCCGTTTCTTCTCCCATTCTTCTCTGGCCTTTTGGTTAGCTAACGTGATTTGTTGTCGAACATCTGAAGTAACAAGTGTTCGGTGCCTTGGTTTCTCGGCGTCCACTCGCTAGAGAGATCAATAAAAAGTATGAACATGCAATAACATACAGCTTCCGGTAATATAGTACAAAACTGAGGGAAGCACAAGAAAAATAGAGTTGGAAATGAAAGAAAACACACCGACCTGCTTAGACAGCCTGATTAGATTACTAATAATCCCACGTAATCTTTCCTCCACACACTGAATATACAGTTACCGTCTTTAAGGCTGTTAATACTTCACCTGAAAAAATGATCAGAGCGACTAGCATCTTACCAATGAGAGACATCTCTCAACCTCATTGTTCATGCCCTTCAAACCGCATTTAGCAACTGCCACATACAAACACACCAATTAGCATTTAATCAACCACTGTAAGAATGATGTTCATTCTGCTCAGTTAATGCAAATAATATATATGTGAGACAATTTGATTGATGTTTGAAATTTACAAAAAAAAAAAAAAAGTGTTATCTATGATGCTGATAAAAGATCTTCCCAATTAACAATGAGGGAGGTGTGCTTATACACCAAGAAATAGCATGGTAAACAATGTTGTCGAAGAGCCAAGTATGAGTTTGTGTCTTTTCCGTGAAAACTTTGATTTCACTCCTTCCAAAGATTTCAAAAGAAAGCCATAATGCGGTTGGACTATAACATAATCTTTGGATTTTTAAAAGGATGGTACGTTGAGTAAATCTTTGACCTCCCTAGAAAAAGTAAGGTGTCATCTACAAGTGTTGAGAATATTTAACCAAAAGTTTAAGCATAAGTACATTGCATAAACAGATAATTTTGTGATTCAATGTCTCGCTTGAATAAAAGGCACCAATTGGGAAATAGAGTCAGGACATTCTTTTTTTCTTTTTTTTTTTGTAGATTTTCATTTATGCCTAATGGCTTTGTGTACAATTTTCCGTTGGGAAAACTTCATCTTTTTTCGTTGATTTCATTTCAATATTGTCTTGCTAGTGTGGGGTTTATGAAATTTGACTTTTCCTCCATATCCATCATCAAGAGTCCAGAGTCCGTCAGCACTAAGAAGTCATTTCGATGAGTCTACTTCTTGGGATAGCACTATTGGGGCAAGGTCAAGGCTTAATTCAACTCACTCTAATGCTTCGTTGTCTTTTAGAATCCTACCAAGTTGTAGGTCTCAAAATTTGTTGTCACCTTTCCATAGTTCTTTAATTGTAACCACCTTGCAATGTGAGAATCTGTACAAAAGAGGATACCGCAATGATAGCGTGGTGTTGTCGATTCAAGGGTTAGTCCAAAAATATGTATTTCCTTCATCTCCCACCCTATGGCGAATCCAGTTGGTGATGAATTTTTGGTGCTTTCTTATAAACTTCCATTGTTCTTTTGCCGAAGGAAGGGGATCAATTTGTACACGAAGTAGGAGAATATTCCGTTGTTATAAGAACAAGGTGGTGCCTTCATGGAAATACATCCATATCCATTTGGTGAGGAGGCCTCTATTTTTCTCCTTCATCGAATATAGACCAAAACCTCCCTTGTCTGGCAAGGGGTTGATGATAATGAAGTAGTTTGTGGAAGAAATGAAGCCTTTTATCCACCCCTTCCATTTTGAACCAAAACCTTTTGTTACAAGAATGTTTCAAGAAAAACCAAAAAGCTCATTTGTCGAAGGCTTTTTCTATGTCAAGTTGAATGATTGTATCTTTTGGTTTCTCATTTTCCATTCATCGATAAGCTCATTTGCCAGAAGGGATGCATCTAGGATCTGACGTCCCTCTACAAAAATGGTTTGTTGTCTAGTGATCATGTAGGGAGGATCCTTTAGAGGCGTTCTGAAAGAACCCTTGCTATAATTTTGTAAAGGCCGGTCGTAAAACTTATGGGCAAAAATCAGCAACAGAATCGACATCTATTTTCTTCAAGATCAAACATATATATATATATTGAAAATTCCATTATGAAGAAAAAAAAAATCCTAAAACACTCTCATGATATCGACTATTAGAACGTTCCAACATTTTTTAAATAATTATGAGGTAAAACCATCCGAGAGTTATGTCAGTGTCCAACAACTTTACTGCCTTCCAAACCTCTTCTTCAGTGAATGCAACCACAAGGGAAGCTGATTGGCGGTAATCGATTGGGCTCCAATCAAGATCGTGGGAAAATTCAGTGAGGGAATCGACTTTTGAATGTAAGGAATTATAAAAGAACACAAACTTTGAGACAATCTCATCCTCGTTAACTAAGCTTTTGCCACATATCAAAAGAATTTACATAATAGTACTCTTTTGTTTGTTTTCTGCCATGAAGTGATGGAAAAATCCGTAGTTTATATCACCCTCCCCAAGCCATCTTTGTTCACATTTTTGTCTGCAAGATTGTTCTTCCTTTTCTGCCAATGGTATGAGTTCGACTTTCATGAGCTTCTTGTGTGTGTATTGAGCTAGTGTAATAGGGTCGGTTTCCTCCATTTGGTCAAGAAGAGCTTTTTGTAAGGATCTGGTTTCTTTTTCTAGAAATACAATGAAGACCTTATTGTTTCATTTCTCGATGAATTCTTTGAGCCCTTCGAGTTTGTTAAAGAATTTGTGCTCCATACACAAACGAAGGGGCGTGTTCTTCCACCAGTATTCAACCATGGGCAAAAAATCAGTCTGCTCTAACCACATATCAAAATGGAAGGGCGAAGGGCCTCATTTGAATCAACCCATAGAAAGCACAATGGAAAAATGATCTAATGTCGGTCTGTTAAGTCATTGGACTCCTACATTACTAAACTTTCCTAGGAGACCTAACCAAAAACTTGTTAATGAGTGCCAGGGTGGACAGGGATCTGTTATCCAGCCAAGAATAAAGACCATACTAAGTGGAAGATAAATGAGATCAGCTTCTCTTATGAAATTATTGAAAAGTCTCAATCCCCTTATAACTTTTCCACTAAATTTTTCATGTGCCCATCGATAGGTATTGAAGTCACTGGCCAACATTCAACTTTTGGGCAAAAGCAAGAAAGGTCCTACAATTCCTACCAAAAGACAGGTGCTTCTTGGTATCTGCAGGGATCATAGATCCTATGGCCCCTGATCCATAACTGTAACCGTCACCCAAAGAAACATGTGTGGTTAGAGTGTACAGACATTTGGCGATTTTGGAGATGATCAAAGTTGGATTATTCCACATCATTAAGATCCCCTTGATGTTTGGAAGTATCCAAAGATGTCCTACCTATATGTCTAGCACACCAAAGGAATTTAACAATCAACGGTTGACAAAATTCAATTTTGTTTCTTGAAGAATCTCATTGTAGGATTGAATTTGAGGAGGGTCTTGATTGTTAGACGAACACGACTCTCCACAATGGTATGATATTGTCCACTTTAAGCATAAACTCTCATGACTTTCCTTTGGGCTTCCCCAAAAGGCCTCATTACCAATGGAGAGGGTATTCTTTGTTTATAAACCCATGATCATTCCTTAAATTAGTCGATGTGAGACTTTGATCATCCAACATTGATAAGGACTCTCCTGCCCGTCTCCCAAGCATTTAACATTTCAAGAGATGATAATATAAAAAATAGTCTGGGTCACTCGATTGAGTCATGTTGGATTTATCATAATTGACGTTCGAGAGGAGGCCCACAATCTCTATAGTCAATTTGGCTCTGTTTCTTGACTGTAGTGGGCCTTTTCTTTGTAGATGGCATTAAGCTCATGCCGTGTTCTTTTAGGCATGGTGCCAGAATTTAGATGGTTGCTATTGTTGTGAGTTTCACTGAGATCAGAGGACTTCTTATGCCTCTGTTTCGCTCTATTTTTCTAGAAGAACAGTGTCAAGCTCTGTATTTAAGAGGATAATCTCTGGCGGTGGGAGAGAATGATTGGATAATCCCGCAAAATGAGATGGAGGGGAGTGGGCGTACTCCTCGTTGGAGTCTAGGTGAGGCCAAGGGTGGAAAATTTTGTTCCTCGGACTAGGAAAGTTTTTTGGTTTTTAATGGTGATGATGTCACAACTTGTGGATTGGGAAAGAAAGAGGTAATAAATGTTGGAAAGAGGGATAGTGAAAGAGATAGGAATGGATAAATTAGATGAGTGCTGCAGTGCTCTATTATTGTCTACTGACTTGGATGCTTAGAGGGTTACACAATTCCAGTATAGCTAATACACTGTACCAGAAATAGTAAATCATGCAAATCTAGATAAATTCAAATCTACTAACAATCTCCTAAAATCTCCTAAAATCTTGGTAGTTTGAATATTTGAATCATATCTCAACTACTTCAAATCATATCTTCATTTTGAATACTTTGAATCATATCTCAACACTCCCCCATGATTCAAAGTTGCAGATGTAAGTACAGAGCTTTTCTTCTGACAAGGCCTTCGTAAGTATGTCTGCTTTAACCCGTACATTGTCTGTCTCAGCTTGTATACCTTTGTTTCTTTGTCTTCCTTTATTAACCCGTACATTGTCTGTCTCAGCTCGTAAGTATGTCTCCTTTATGAATCCCATGTTTCATCTTTCTTAAAGGACTGCATCTCTACTGCCATGGCTTTCTTCCCGTCTTCTTTTTCAGTTGCTTCTTCATAATTCATAGGGTCTGAAACAGTAAGAGCAAATTGACATGATGCATATATGTCAGCTAAAGATTTATACTTCCTTGGAGGTGTCTCATCTGAAAGTTTTTCAAGAGAAGAATTACTGTTCAGTGATTTTGAAGATGATGAATTTGACACACTTTGTGTTGCAGTGGATGCACTGGGAGATGCACTGGAGTTGACCCTTGTCTCTTCATTTGGGGAAATTTCAACTGTAATATTTTGCTGCTCCTGTTCTTTACTCCAATCCCAACTCACACTTTCATTAAATATATATTTTGCTGCTCCTGTTCTTTACTCCAATCCCAACTCACACTTTCATTAAATATTACATCCCTTCTAACTAAAATCTTTTCACTGATGGGGTTGGGGGTTGTATAATTTATATGCCTTTGATTGAGTACAATAGCCAATGAAAATGCATTTTTCAGATTTTTCATCAAGCTTTTGACGAATTTGAGGATGTTTCAAAGTATAAGCAACACAACCAAAGATTCGTAAATGACTTACAGATGGTTTCCTTCCATGCCATGCTTCATAAGGAGTTCGATTCATAACCGCCTTTGTTGGTGAGATGTTTAATAGATAAACAGATGTTGCTACGGGTTCGGCCCAAAATTGGTTTGGAAGTCTCCTTGCTTGTAACATACTTCTTGCTATCTCCACAATAGTTCGATTTTTTCGTTCAGCGATTTCATTCTGTTCTGGAGTGTAGGGAGCTGTTAATTCTCTTTGGATGCCCTCTTCTTCACAAAAGAGATTGAAATCTTTAGATATGAACTCGCCACCTCTGTCTGTGCGAAGAACTTTAATGTGACAGCCACTTTGGTTCTCTACCATAGCTTTAAAAATCTGGAACTTCTGAAAAGTTTCTGACTTATGCCGTAGGAAGTAAACCCAGCTCATGCGACTATAGTCATCAACGAATAGTAAAAAGTATATACTTCCACCCAAGGACTTTGTTTGCATTGGCCCACATAAATCAGCATGAATTAGTTCTAGATAATGTGAAGCTCTTTTAGCTTTTCCAACCGGAAAGGACTTCCTAGTCTGCTTGCCATAAATGCATCCTTCACATAAATTAGTTGAGTCAATTCTTGGTAATCCGAAAACCATACCTTTATCCCTGAGTATTATCAGGCCGTTCATATGAAGATGTCCATATCTGAGATGCCATAATGTTGAGTCATCTTTCGTGCTAGCAGTAAGAGCAAAATCCTCCATGTTAGAAATATCAAGTGGAAACATCTTATTTAAAGTCATGTCAATTTGAACTTTATGGCCTGATTTCTTATGCGTAATGACACAAGTGTTGTCATCAAATAGAACAGAATGCCCTCTGGTCATCAATTGCCCAACACTCAATAAATTGTACCCTAAATCAGGTACAAATTGAACATTATCTAATTGTTTCATCTTACCATGACTGGTTTCGACATTTACCGTACCTTTTCCTTCAACTTGCATCTGTTTTGTATTTCCAAGTTGCACCTTAATCTTTTGCGTCTCATCAAGCTCTTTGAATAAGGATTTTGTGCCTGTCATATGGTTCGAGCATCCGCTATCAACAAACCATAAGTCACCTTTTTGCGGATTAGTATCCATGCACGCCACAAACAACTTTTCTTCTTCTTCTTCATTCTCTGCCGCAAAATTCATTCGTTGATTTTTATACCAACAATCAGATTTTGTGTGCCCATACCTTCTACAATGGTAACATTGTATGACATTCCTTTGTTCATTGAATTGTCTCTGTCCATCACTTCTCCATCTACCCCTGTTATCACGACCACCATGGAAGCTGCGAAATCCTCCTCTTCCACGACTTCTACCTGCTAAATGAATATTTTCTCTTTCGTTGTTTTCGTTGTTGGTTGTCTCCTTCACTTGTAGTGCCTTTTCTTCGTTCCTTTCTGATGCTCTATTGATTCTTGCCTCATGAGCCTGAAGTGAGCCCAGCAGTTCATCAACGGAGAGTATGGATAGATCCTTAGCTTCTTCTATGGCAGCCACCACATGGTCAAACTTTGGATCCTTCACTTGTAGTGCCTTTTCTTCGTTCCTTTCTGATGCTCTATTGATTCTTGCCTCATGAGCCTGAAGTGAGCCCAGCAGTTCATCAACGGAGAGTATGGATAGATCCTTAGCTTCTTCTATGGCAGCCACCACATGGTCAAACTTTGGAGTTAAGCTTCTCAACACCTTTGCAACAATTGTTTCGTCTGAAATTTTCTCTCCATAGGTGCGCATCTGACTGACTATTGTCATTGTTCTGGAAAAATCAGCAATTGATTCGCCATTCGTCATGAGCAGAGTTTCAAAATCACGTCTTAGAGATTGCAACTTCACTATTATGACTTTTGAATCTCCCTGAAACTCTTTCTGCAGAATTGACCATGCTTGCTTTGATGTGGTTGCTGCTGCAATTCGTGAAAAGATAGTCTCATGAACTGCTTGCTGAATAATGAATAGAGCCTTGGCATCGTTTTTCTTGGTTTCTCTTAGTCTCTCCTTTTCTTCTATTGTGGGTTCTAATAGATCAACAAACCCGTGCTCCACCAAGTCCCATAGCTCCTGCGATCTGAGCAAGGTCTTCATCTTGATGCTCCACCAGTCATATTTCTCACCATTAAATTCTTGGTTTCTCCTAGTCTCTCCTTTTCTTCTATTGTGGGTTCTAATAGATCAACAAACCCGTGCTCCACCAAGTCCCATAGCTCCTGCGATCTGAGCAAGGTCTTCATCTTGATGCTCCACCACTCATATTTCTCACCATTAAAGATTGGTAACAACGGTGCAGAGGAAGAAAAACCAGCTACTGCCATTTTTGTTTTGTGAAAGAAAATAATCACTCGCCCTCGTGTCGAACGAACCTGGCTCTGATACCAAAATTGTTGGAAAGAGGGATAGTGAAAGAGATAGGAATGGATAAATTAGATGAATGCTACAGTGCTCTATTATTGTCTACTGACTTGGATGCTTAGAGGGTTACACAATTCCAGTATTTATAGCTAATACACTGTACCAGAAATAGTAAATCATGCAAATCTAGATAAATTCAAATCTACTAACAATTTCCTAAAATCTTGGTAGTTTGAATATTTGAATCATCTCAACTACTTCAAATCATATCTTCATTTTGAATACTTTGAATCATATCTTCATTTTGAATACTTTGAATCATATCTCAACAATAAATAGTATGTTAAGATGTGTGGTTGTGAAGATCGAATAGTGAGGTGGGGAACGGTGGCCTTTGGGTTGGGCGGGGGAGGTGAACAGAACAACAACTGAATATTAATTAAAGAATTGGACACTCACTGATTTCCACCAGCATTTTCTGCAATGGGCCTTTCTGAAATAGTAGTCTCTCTTCTTCTTGTACAACCTTTCGTGATGCTTCAAAAGCTCGACTATTTTCCTTTGCACTAGAAAATAGTTGTTCTTCTTCTTCCTGGTCAAAACCAGACATTTTTTAAGGATTCATGTTTTTTAGTACCAACTGCAACTAACCATTCATGAAATATGAGATTGTACCTCAATATTAACTCCACTGACTACAGTGACATCGTTAAGTTGTTCGATGCTTTGATCCGAAAATGCCCCAGATAGTTTTTGCTTCTTACTGTTGGGTACACGTCAATTGTATTTGAAAAGATTGATGTTAATTGTGAATAATGACCCATTTATTTTTAAATGTTCCAAAACAATTTTCACTTCCTGGATTTAAGACGAGAAAAAGCAGATTCACCTTGGTAGGGGTGGTGAAGAGCCAAGTGTTTCAAGAGGCTTCTTCTGGCCAACGACTGCTTTTATTTGAGGTCCCCTATTTTGCATTCCAGGAGTAGCTGCAGAAGGCACCTGAGAGCTTAACTGCAAAATAAAATAATAATAATAAAAGATTTAATTAGTCTACAAACAGCTGATACATCATAAGAGCAAGCCAGGAGCATAAGATTGAGCGATGTACATTCTTCACGAAGATATATAAAGACAAAGCAGATCAGGTACATATTCAACCATTTAATACATAACTTAAATAATTTATTGCAACAGAGAAGATTATGCTAGGAAATGGATGAACCAGGTAAAGAAAGTTATAACATGGAAAATGAAATATTAGGACAGAGATTCAAAAAGGGATAAGATTACTGCCTGTCATAAGAAATATACAGTCGAACATAAGCATGCAATTTTGACTTTTACATAACTAAATGTAGGACCAACGTACAATCTAGCAATGCATACCACAGCATTAGAGTCATGTAGAGAACTGGCATCAGAAGAAATGAAATTTGCCGTGTTGGAAGATGTTAGAGGCATAATATTGTTTATAGGAAAACCCATTTTAGAAGTTTGTTTGTCAAGAGCGTCCTTCCCAATTCCAGGGGTTGTTTTAACGTGTTCAGCCTGCATGCTAGAAACAGAAGACAATCCCTGCAAATTTGAAAGTTGGGGTTTGTTCTGCTCAGAAACCTGACCAGAAGATTGTTGTTTAATGTAACTCATCGATGACAAAGGGCCTGTATTCTGCTCTTTACTTATTGAGGATTTCCAAGAAACTGAATTTTGCTGTGCAGTTAAGTTGTTGTGCAAGTGTGGAACATTTCCACCCTGCACTCGCTTGGAATCATTTATGGTAACTTGCCTGCCAAGATTAGGAGCCTGCTGGGGAATTTGCTTCACGTGACCCTCATGAGTTTGGGGTTTAGAAGACAATGAAGAGGCATTTATGCTAGACCCAGTATACGGGTGGTAATTACCACTGTTTCCATACATGGAAAACGATTTCTGTTGTAAGTGTAGCTTCTGCTTCTCGAGTCCTGAAACAGGAACTGAGGAGCGTTTCCTTTCCTGAATGGTGCCTGAACTAGATGAAGTCCATTGATTTACACCATCAGGTCGCTGTTCGACTTCTCGTAAAGATTTTATATTCTTGTCTATGGCAGGGTTCCATGAACTACTCTGCCCTTGGGATGCTGAAGAAGGTATGTACGATTGAACTGCAGGAGAATTCATGCCTTTCTGATGAAGTCGTGCAAATGGTCGTGAATCAGAGAAATTTGGTGCACCGGGACCCATAGATGGCATTCTAGGAGCAGGTTGCCTTACTGAAGGTGGAGGCTGTAAATGAAAAGGTTTAAGACAGGAACCTGAGGAAGGTAACAAAACTTACGGACAGACTCTGATTTAAAGTAATCAATATATACATAATAAAACCCTCATGACAATAAATCAAGTTAGTGCTGACCTGAGATTGTACTTGACTAACTGCTAATCTAAGCATCTGATTGCCCACAACACTCCTGATGCACCGGACAAAATCATCTTTGTTCATTTCATTCCTCTAAAATACAAGTTACAATTATATGAGGCAGCCTATACAACAAAGAATTATCCAACCATTTTTTAAGATATGTCAGAATTTAAAAAGATAGAAAAGAGAAAGGCACCATCACACGAACAAGACCCCATGTATAGAGTATATTCTGAGGGTACGTACCAATAGACTCAATATTGAACGATGCATTTATAAAGAGTTGACTTAAAACCTGCATACTACGAAGGAATATGAAATGACACAGATCAATGTGGTAAATAACAACCCTACTACTTCTCCAGTTAGTCCTTCGCTTAGGGCGGATTCTTAACATCAAACTTAAATTTTACATGTGACGTGACAGTTATAAGCAATAACAGAATGTCCTCTACTCGTGTACTTACTTTCAATTTGTTGAATAAACTCTGAAGTTGCATGCCTCTGTCTTTATCAAGCTGAGGCATCAATACAGGCATCAACGAGGCAAAAGGTACCTGTTTGCTACGACTTAATGAGTTATTTGCCTGTTCCGAGACCATTGCGTCCTGATTACTCATCTTTTGTAACTTCAAGTATTGAGATTCATTGTCCGGGTACTGCATTCTGTTTGAGTTATTCATGAGGATTGGAACTTGTTCAGAAACTTGCAGTTCTTCTGTTTGAGAAAAGTGAGCAGAAACTTGTTCTGCCTCCACTTGTTCACGATCTGCATGGGGTTGGTTCTTTGAAGCTCGGAGGGGGGCAGCATTGTGTTGCTGCTGATTTTCAGGTACTGATGTACATCGCTCTGGTTCCATCAGAGATGAATGTTGTTCTTGCTTCAAACGAAAATTTTGATCTAGTTGGACATGAGATTCAGTATTTTTATTTTGACTAGAAGCTTGTAGCAAGAGGCCAGAAGAACCATTGTTCCCTCCAGAGAAGGCTACATATTTAGTCACAGATATCAGATCAATTTCAATATGAACACCCAAAGCCACTCAATGGAAAGTTTTATGCTTGGGTTCAAGCACATTTTTTTATTACAGTTAGTGCAAATTTTCATCATTTACTGGGAAAAAGAAGTGCAGTTTGAGCAAATATATGACAGCCAGTATAAGATTGGAGGAATTGAAAAGCCAGAAGAAAGCTCATTATAAGAAAATGCGTGAAAAAAAGTGGGAACCTAAAATTGCAACATTTCAAAATCAATGGTAACTGTGAAATCTTCCCAAAAGTTTCCACCAAAACAATACTAAAGCGGCCATTTTCTCGCTGATTTGATATCCAACTCATTGGAACCAAGACATGAATCATTTTAACTTGAGAAATAGCAATTTATATACCACAGGAAAGGCATTATACGTGTATTTAACAAGAAACAATTGGATATCCAGGTAAAACAAAATTTGAACCTCCAAATAATTAAAATCATAGAAAATTTCTTTCATAGACAGCACATTTCCGCAAATGCACATTTTGATATGATCTCTACGAGTCTTAGCCTCTCTTGTTATTTATTCTGACCAAGATCTATGTACAAAAGTTCAACTTCTAAGTTTATGCTGAAGTATACCTGTATCTGATGCATTAGTCTGGGAAACGGTCGGAACATCACCTTCTATCTCTCTATTCGAGGCAGCCTGAAAAGCCGCCACAGCTGCACCTGAATGCATTGTTTCATCCTGTTCATAGCCAAATGTCCAATATGATAAAGATTTACAAATGATATCCCCTCAATCCTAGGATAAACATTTACACACAAGCAATAAAAGATACAAAACCTCGTCATCTTCCAGAAGCTTCATAATATAGGGGTCCATAACAAGCTATATGTGCAATCAACCGGGGTCACTTTACCTTGCTAGCAGGAAATCCAACAATATAACTTCTAAAAATTGCTTAGAAGATACTGCTTTGAAAAGTGCCTTACACAACAACAAATCTACTTTCTCTGAGGAAGAAAGACAAGATTAAACAAATTAGGATGATACTAAAAACGAAACCTAGTTATTTCTATTCATCCCATTGCCATTAGATAGAAAACCAAGTTAGCTAGCTTGATCTGGTTTATATAATTACAATTGAATTTCCAGTTGATTAGCAACATTTGCAGTTTAACATAATACAAGTTTAGATACCCTGAGTTTATACCATCACAAGAAGAGTGCTCAATTTAATCCCGTGATGCCAAAAGAAGAAAATTGCTAGGAATCTTAGTAGGGTAAAATTAGGAACATCAAAAAGCCAAGTCATTAGTTAAGGAGTTTGTCAATAGAATGATAAATAGAGTATGTTAGAGGCTTTCGGCAAGCAAATTTGAACGGAGAGAATTCAACCACTTGAATGCTTGGCCCTTATATTATTCTTCGGATTCTTGGTATGCTATTTCTTCCATGAAGCAATAATATATTTCTAATTCCTCTCCAACTTTTTTCTGAGTTACCATTTCCAATTCAGGTTATTTCTATCAAATTGGTAATAAAGCGTGCCAGTCCTTGAGAATGGATTCAGAATCTAGAAACACATCGCTGGAATAGTGCAATATGCGAAGGAATTCTTCAGATATTTAACATCAATCAAATTGAATAAAACAGAGGCAATGACAGCTTTCACAAAAGATTGAAAGCAGCTAGAAGAAACCTGTGTTAAACGAACACGACTCTCTACAATGGTATGATATTGTCCACTTTGAGCATAAGCTCTCATAGCTTTACTTTGGATTTCCCCAAAAGGCCTCATACCAGTGGAGATAGTATTATTTGATTATAAACTCATGATCCATCCTAAATTAGCTGAGGTGGGACTTTCATCAACCACATGTATTCTTCAAGAAAAGAAACTCCAATTGGAGAAGTGAAGTGTAATCACTACTCTTCAAGAAGACAACCAAATCAGCGAAGTGAAACACAGATGAGATAGAAGGACGAAGGTGAAAGAGAACAAAGTGATTCACAATGGTAAAAAGAAGAAACACGCTGAAGAACAACAGAAAGATTTGAAGGAAAACAAGCGAAAAGGAGAAATAATCAATCGATGATCAAACAACTAAACGCAAAGAAGAAGAAAAAGAACCAGAATTCCGCATAGGAAAATTCAAAACCAGCCATAATCTAGAGCGAGTCCAGAGAAAACAAGCAATAGGAGCACATGGCTGACATGAATATTAAGAATCAAAATCGAACGGCCTGGAAGAAAAAGAGTTGAATCTTCAGAAGAAATGGAGATACCAGCGGCGGAGGGAGAGAAAGATCCGAGACGCTTCCCCGTGTTTGCAGAAATGGAACCACCATTGCAGTTTGCAGAAGAAGAAGAAGAGCTTCTCGCGCCAAATTTCTCCACTATTAAAAAATGACATCTTAATAAATTTAATAATATTTTTTAAAAAATATATAATATAATATTTAACTTAATTTCTAAATATTTAAAAGATTAATTAATAAAAAAAATTTGTATTTTATAATACCTTTAAATTTTAAAAAAATAAATAAATAAATAATATCTATACATTTAATTTTAGAAAACTATTAAATTTGTTTCAAAATACTCTTTAGTCAAAGAGCTTTAATTTTGTTAAAAAATTAAAAAAAAAAATACTTTTATGCTCAGTTACGGTTCAAAAAATACTCATGAAAATTTAAAAGTTAAAAAAAAAAATTATTATCGTTGATGTCGGTTAAAGAGGAGAACAAAACATCATTTTATAAGAGTGCGAAACCTTCTCTTAGCAGATGACAATATCTACTCGCGGTGGATCTGGGTTGTTATAAATGGTATCAGAGCCAGACACTGGACGATGTGTCAGCCTTCTCGTTGTTCCCTGAAAGGGGGTAGATACGAGGCGGTGTGCTAGTAAGGACGCTGGGCCTCGAAGGGGGTGAATTTGGTGGCGGTCACACATTGATTGGAGGAAGGAAAGAGTGCCGGACGCTGGGCCCGAGTGGGGTGGATTGTGATGTCCCACATTGGTTAGGGATTGTGATATCTCACATTGGTTGGAGAGAAGAACAAAACATCATTTACAAGTGTGTGGAAACATTCCCCTAGCAGACGCGTTTCAAAGCAAGCCTTGAGTGGAAGCCCGAATGAGAAAGTCCAAAGATAACAATATCTGTTAATGGTGGATCGTTACAATTACGGATAGAATTGATATTAACTTCAAAAAAAAAATATTATTGCTACTATTTTCATTAACATATTCGGTTTTCTCAATATTCATACCAATATCTACGAGTTCAAGATATTTTTCTTACTATATCTATAAATGAAACATGAGTATAATTCAACTAGCTAAGATATATATATCTTCGACCAAAATGTCCAACAAAAGTGTGGGTTTTTATGGCAACATCAAGCCAAAAGACAAGAATTTTATTGATTGATATTCTAAATGTTTCCTAGCAATGATAACACGCTAGAATTCGGTTAATTTGCCAACCATTACAACTCAGACGTCGTCGTACAGTCAACGACTCGAGGAACGATGATGGTTATGAAGAAGAAGACAAAGACAACGACGGCGACGACGACATAGAATCCCGAGACGACGTCATGAACTCACAAACAGAGCTAAGAAACGAAAACGTCTCCAACTTATCAGAGTGACCAAAACGATCTTCATTACTATAGTCAATAGTTCTAGCTCGGGCATCTCTCCTACCATTCTTCTTGCTTCTCCTCCAAAACCGAAGCCTTATCAGGGGTCGAGGTCGGGTTTTCGGTTGTTCGATGCACGGTTTCGGTAACCCGAGACTGAGAACCGCCGGGGGAGGGGTGAGGGGCGGAAGCATGTCTTGAGGGGGTGGATGTTTGGGAGTTCCTGGCTGTGTTTCCCATTTGAAAGGGACACCTTCAGGTGTTCCACAATAGTAAATGCTGCGAGATGAACAACCAATTGAAGATGTTCTTGATATCACTTTGTTCGTCACATCCCAATGAAAAGTTGTATCCATTTTCTCTTCTTTTCCCAAGAAAATGAACAGAATTTGATTGAATTTGTGTGGGGATTTGGTTTGTTTTATGGGAATTTGAGTTGTTTTTCAAATTTTTTGTGAGATCAAGGGACTGTTCTTGGTGTTCTTTATATAGAGAAATGTGGATTCAATTGGAAGAGGCTGATTTTAAGGATTTTGGTGAAGTTTCGAGGCACATGATCATGTTCTTATGAGGATTAATTTGTAAGTTATAACATGTGTAAAGTTTAGTTTCTTCCGAATTTTTTCTCTTTTCGGAATTTTAATTTCGACCCTAAAAATAAAATTTGACGTTTGACTTTTGTGATCACGTTTCTCGATAAATCAATCATCTAAGGCTATAATTTTATATCATTTAAAAAAATACTATAATCAATTTTTAGTCTAGAACTTAAGTGTATCAATTTAGACCCTTCATTGAATTTCGTCGAAAAAACGTTAGTTCACACGTGAAAATTTATAACGTTATCAACGGAACCCATAAACTGTCATGAGTCAATAAATTTAGGCTCTCAGTTTGAGAATCGTTCATGCATTAATTATCATGCTCGACCCTGGAGGAGCATAGGGAATGCGTAGAGAATTTTTGGTGGAGCGGTGAAATGCGTAGAGATCGAAAAAAACACCAACGGCGAAAGCACTCTGCTGAGCCGACACTGAGAGACGAAAGCTAAGGGAGTGAATGGAATTAGATACCCCAGTAGTCCTAGTAAACGATAGATACTAGAACCTAAATTTGAAAATCGTCTAAAATACATTAAACTTAAAAAAAAAAAAAAAAAAAAAAAAAAAGTTAAAAAATCTAGAACCTAAATTTGTAAACTTCTTAAAATATCTTTGAACTTAAGTGTTTAAAAAAACACCCTTAGTTTCAAAAATATCTTTAGGGTTGTACCATATTTATAAAATAGATATAAAATTTTAAAAGTAGTATTAACAATTTTACGTTTATAAAAAGTTCAAAAAAATTTTCATTATGGACAAAAACCGTTTAATGACACCTCATATTATATCCAAACTTTTTAATGTTACTTTTGAAAATTAATAAGTATTTTCGAAAGATAGTATTGATAGTAAAAATAGTTATGAATTAAAAAAAAAAATTAAGGGTATTTTAGAAGATTTTAAAGAATATATTTAATGATATTAATGAAACTTTTAAAAACTAAAAAATACGCTCAACTTTTTAACACAAAATGTTAACGGTTTCCCTCCAAAAGTAACGGTAATAATATTTTTGAAATTTTTTTAAGTTTAAGAAAGTTTAAAGATATTTTTATTAATTTAACCTTTAAAACTTGTCCCAAAACAACCCTACATTCCTGAATAATATTAGCTCGCAATTACTCAAATACTTCACACCTAAAATTGGATATTAATTAACTTAGCAATCAAAGGTTGAAAATTTGAACCTCAACTAAGTGTTAGCATTTCCTAAGTATCTTATTAAAACAAAATAACCTTAATTTGTAATATAAAAATCTAGATTTCATAAGCATAAACTTAAGTTATAAACCAAATACTACCTATATATTAACGTCTTTCCTTACGCAAAGGCTCAAAATAAGGTCGAGTCGGTCACCGAAGAGGAAATTTTTAATGGTTGACCTTCATGGGTTTTGACTTTCAAATGTTTGAAAGTTGATTAGGTTAGATGTAAGAGTCAAGAATTTAAAAAGGCCAAAAGGAAAGTGGAAGAAGAAATGACCTAAAACCAAAGCAACCCTTACTTACTTTTTCATATTATATTGGAGACCCTTCTTCTTCTAGTTAAACCATAAAGCTTCAAATGTCTGTCTAAATGCATCCGTTTTCCATTTCCTTCACGAAGGCCTTGAAGAAAATCAATATGCATTAAAATCAAATACATAAAAGTACAAAATTTCACAAAAATAGTGCATTCCAAATCAATATTTATGTTTATTAAAAAAAAAAAAAAAAAAAAAAAATTGTGATGTTTTTTAATTTTTATATTTAGGAAAGGAATAAAAGTATATTAATTACTTGGGTTTAACCTTTTTTTTTTTTCTTTTCTTTTTTATCTAGATTTTTAGGAACTTTATGAAACTCTAAATTTCTGTACCTTAAATATTCTATTTCTAATTTAATGATATTTTGTGATGTCCCGCATTGGTTGGGAAGGAGAACAAACCACCATTTATAAGGGTGTGAAAACTTTTTCCTAGCAGACGTGTTTTAAAGCCTTGAGGGGAAGCTCGAAAGGAAAAGCCCGAAAAGGATAATATCTGCTGGTGGTGGGATCTAGGTCGTTACATATTCAAAACCCAAAATTTTATCCATTTAATACGGATAGGCTGGCATCTACCCATAAGGTAAATGAAAAAAAAAAAGACACCATCATCCAATTATTGCTAAATAATCTATGCAAAATGGGTAACAGAGAAAAAAAAACAAACAAACAAACAAACAAACCCATTTTTTAAAATTAAGCTTATAAGCGAATTTCTTTGTTTTATTATTTATTTTCAAGTGTTTTAAAATTCAAACAAAGTTTCGAAAGTTTAAAAAATAGTTTAGAATTTGAAATTCAAATATTTTTTTTCATAAAGATAAAAACCAATTTAAAGAGATAGGTGAAAAAAAAAAAGCGCATAAAAATAAAAAATCAAATGATCATCGAACCGAACTTAAACAATAGAACAAAATGAACTCAAATCAGAGAACGGGACTATAAACCGAGAAACCGAGCCACCGATGGTTATGTTAGTTGTTCATCCCCATTTCTAAGCATCCTATACAAGTAACAAGGCTCTTCTAAAAGGCTTACTTTCATGGTTTGTCCTATAAAATTTAGGAAATGGATCAAACAAAAACGAAAAAAATAATTTAGATGAAAATCGTGAGGAAGTCGGGAGCATTAATAATTTAAAAGGGGGAAGCCACATACTAATTACACTAGTAATTAAGGTTAGAGCTATATATGACTTTACTGTGTGTATCAATCAAACAAGTAGAACAGGTTAAGAATTGTTATTCAGTAAGATAGCTCTTACTCGTTTGCTTGTCCCTGCGGCCACTCAACTCTACAAATACTCTATAGCCGCTGAGCTTGTTTGTTTCCTACTCCCTGCACGTGTGACCACAAAGAAAGAGACCAGTTATGCAAGCAAAAACCAAAGCTAAAGAATGTGAGAGGTTTAAAGGGCCAACAGAAATACAAACGAGCGCTAATTACAAATCAGTGATTTCGATTCTCTATAAAGGACCAGAAATGCCTTGCTTACGTATAAGATACACTAGAAATACTAGAAATACAAATGAGTGGGGAGAAGACATCGTCTATAAGATATACTAGAAATACAAACGAGTGCGGAGAAGATATCGTCTATAAGATATACTAGAAATACAAACGTGTGGAGAAGATATCGTCTATAAGATTATACTAGAAATACAAATGAGTGAGAAGAAGACATCGTCTATAAGATATACTAGAAATACAAACGAGTGCAGAAAAGACATCATCTATAAGATGTACTAGTAAACGGTTGGGTTGCAACGATGAGAACTATGGCATCAACTATGTTCCGGGAATTTGAATCTCATCAGGTAACAAACATTCCCACATCTTGTAATAACTATAACTATACGACGTTATTGATATCGAAATAATTTCAGTTCATTCACAAAGCACATTTGCTAACTATGCATAGACACGTAACTTGTCGCTGTAGCTAAATCATCTATCATCTAAATTAATCTCATGGGACAACAGTATGATACCACGTTTGGTTGCCAAAAAACTGGCAAGATATTAAAATCTAGGTAGATATCTACCATGGACTGAATTCGTTCTCGATCTCGTGGCTCTTATTGACAAGTCAAAGTTTGGTTTCTTCAAAAAAGAAAAAAAAAAAAACCTATACTTGAAATTTACTCCATCTTGAGCCCCAAAATCAATTCTTGTCCACTTGATTCCTCCTACCCACAGAAATCAAGCCCACAACTTAATATTTATACATCCTCTCTTAGAAATGAAGTAGGCTAAGTTGCCACCTCTATCCCTCACTTCTATCACTGAATAAGTCGAGAAACGGTATGAATAAAGCCATTGAAAAAGAATCTTGCAACTAGGAGAAGGGATTAGTGCTGCCACGTGAACCGAACTTAGGCTTACCAAACTACGTGCTTGTTTGGAATGACTTTCTAACTGCACTGATCTTTTTTGTTTCACTTAAAATACCTTTTTAAGCACTTAAACAGTTCTTCCAAACAGACTCTCTATCTCAAATATCACTAAAAACTGAAGATGGCGCCAATGCACATATAGTCATGGAATTCAATGCAAATCTGGAAGATGAGGGGTCAAGAGGTTTTCATTCCAGGGTAACACATTCCCTTAAATACTGACTGCTGAGGCTATCAATGCCGTGTATGGGTTCGAAGATTATGTGGATAAATGCTCTCACTTTGTGAAAGTTGTGATTTAGGATTGGGAAGAAGTTCTAGGTTGTAGAGCTGTAGAAGTGGAAAAATAAAAGCCCCAAGGTGGGGTTCATTTTACACCTTTTTCTATCATGCAGCTTTGCCACAAGACTTCCGAAAACTTGTTTTCCATTTTTGTATGGGAAATGGCAAAGGCGAAACAGATGGTAGATTTATTGATGTTTGTAACTGATAAACATACTTTTAGAAATAAGGCAATGGTAAAGTATTACCATAAAATATATGTTAAGAAAGAAATAATAGAATTATCAAATGGGATGATAGATGGTTTAAGATTTTGTGGGAGATCAGTTTTCTTTCCTTCTTGGAACCCCATACAAGTGTTGTTTTATAACTATAATCTCTTATCTATTAGTACCAAATGAAGGCATCTATTGAAACTCTTTTGATCTTTTGCATGAACAGCTCATTTGATAAATGAAATGGTACCCTTTTTTCTTAAAATATATGTGCACACAATGAAATCAAATACTAGTTGGGTTTTAAATTTGAAGAAAGAACCACGAAAAATTTGTCTGGTTGAAAAGAATCTGAGTGATACCTCATTGGGGGATGAAATGATGGATTCTCTGCCAGAATCAAAAGGGCCATTGAGACTCCTGCAAAAGTGTTGGTGGTACATCAATTTAAGCCCAAACTACATTAAGAAGAAGTATGAGGAAATGTATGAATACCTTGGCCTCTCAGACTTGGCAAGATGTTTAGACATAATTGATGCCTGAAATAAAAGCCAATTTGTACAGCTAGTGAGTACTAAAACTTTAGCTTCTCCAAAAAGGATATGAATATTTTGGTTTGATAAGATGGATAAAGGAAAAGTATATGGCATAGCACAAATTAGGCAGAAGAAAGAAAGTCCAAACATTATCTTTATGACCTAAATATTCAGAGAAAATTGCAGTCTAAATGCTAGTGTAAAAGAATCTCTTCTATTTCCAGACGAGCAGCAGCTTTACCAGCACACCAAATGCAGAGAAACATAAATTGCACTGATTTGGGTAATGTAAATAGCTTTTCACGCTACACGAACAGTAAAAAATGAAGAGGCAAGGCCTCAAAATATTCAAATCGCAAATCTTATAATTTACGATCAAGTCATTCAATATTTTCTTTTTTAGAGGATAAATTACCACATTTAAATTATGTGTCAGATGTATTAATCCCCTATCCCCTTCATCTGGAAATTTTAGTTCAAATCCTTCGTTCCGGGGTGAAAGATGCCTCTTCTTTTCATTTATTACGGTTCTTTTTTCACGAGTATTGTAATTGGAATGGTCTTGGTACTTCGAGAAAATTGATTTCTTTTTTTTTTTTTTCAAAAAGAAATCAAAGATTAGTCCGGTTCCTATATAATTATTATGTATGAGAATATGAATCCATTTTCCTTTTTCTACGTAACCAATCTTCTCATATACGATTAACTTCTTATAGGGCCCTTTTGAATGAATATATTTCTATAGTGTCATAAAAACATTAACAGATATACAAAGTCTAAAAATCTTCACTTTTTTTTTTTTTTTTTTTTCTCTCTTGAGAAACATACAAGTTAGGCGCATACAAATTCTAATTTGCTGAGAAATAAAAATAGAGTACCTGCTCCTGGATTATGCTCCTTGCCTCTACAAGTTGTGCTTCTAACTCAAGTTCCCTCTCGGTAGCTTCAGAAGTAACTTCAGATTCTTTCTGAGCATCATGCAGCTGACCCATCCGCTCCTTCAAATTTCAAAATACTATTACTAACAAGCACTCGCCTGTCTAGAAGATAGTGATGTAGAAGGAAAAACAAATCACCTTTATAGAAGCCATCTTATTTCGAAGGTTCTCTTCAATTTTATCTCTTGCCATATGAAAGGGAAGGTCAAATACATCCTGCAATAAAACAATACAAGTGTTATTACCAATGCACCAATCAAGTGAGCACATAAGCATAGTTCAGCCCATACCGTCCTCCCACCAAATGGAGACTGTGCACCTTCACTTTCAACTCTTTCATTAACTGTAAGGGGCTGCTTCGGTAGTCCATTTGGAGCATTTAGGAAATCCCGCATATCGACCTGCAAATCAATGCACAAGATAAACTGAACTCCCATTGGCTTATACGTCAAAAATACATATGGAAGACACAAAAGCATAACTCAAAAAACATACCAAAAAAGAAAAGAAAAAAACAGAATATATGAGTGTAACCAACTAAAAAGATGTATGTTACGAATTCAGAAAATAAGGAACATGGAATTATCAATAGAAGGGAGAAATAAAACGAACTAGCAGAAGTATTTTAGAAATCAACTAAAATAAGTGGTGTACACACACAAACTACCATCATTTATAATTTTTCTTCTTTCTATTTTGAAGAGATGCCAAGTTTTCATTTTAAATGAAAGAATACAAAAAACAGAAGATTCATGAGCATACAAAATACAGACTACACCAAAGGAGCCAAGAAACTAGCCATACAAAAAAGGAATCCAATCCCAAATAATAAGACCAAACAAGTAATTACAAAAATCCTCGGAGACTTGCACCCAAACAGAAGGGTTAAGCCTCACTAGCGACACCTCCAAAGCCAAAGACCCCAAAGGGTAGCAAAGAAACCAATCTGCCACAAACCCAACCTATAGCATGAAATGGTGATGTAAGAGAGGGACTCCATCATAAAACTGCACTCCCTGCTTCTGACAATGCTAACATCAAAAAGCTGGAAAAGACTATCCTAGCACCACTCTCGGTCCACCACTGCAGATCCAAAAAGGTCCACCACTCTTCTTGTCTCACACAAACTACTATCATAGTGATCCAAAAAGGTCAGATGTCCTGTATATACCAATGAGGTTCAAAAGTACTAGACCAGCCATACACTTATATAAAAGATCAAAAGAATGACTGACAACCTCAGTATTATAAAAACCAGCATAACAAATTGTAGACGTATTTTGTGCCCTTATCTTATTGCATGCGCACCATTTCAAAATTTATCGGATAAGAAGTTCAGTAAACTAATAGTACAAATAGTTATGAAATGGCTGCAAACCTGCATTGAACGCAACAATGCCTTTAAATCAGCATTCTCTGACATCAGTTCTTGATTTTTTACTTCATAAGCATCCACCTGAAGGAGAAATATTTGTAAGAATATTAAATCACTAAAATTCAAATCAAGCTCTTGTCCAAATCTTTTAAAAAGAAGAAGTTCACATACTATCTTTTTATAGAAATCATTATCAGTCTTCTTTCCATTCCATGTTCCTCGTTGTCGTCCTTCTTTCTGCTCATATCATAAAAGCCATTGAGTGACTGAAATGATCCATTATCTCTACATCATTAATAAATAATTAAAATATACCTGTAGCAAATTCATTATCTCCATTCCTGATCTAGATTCTTTCTTTTTCTCCATTAAAACTTGGTTTAGCCTTTCCTGCAGACATACAACAGCTTCTCTTTGTAAATATTAATCTTCTCCAAAAAATCAAGGACTGAAAAACACCATAGAGCCTATCCCACCTGCAATTTGATATACTCTTTTTCTTTCTTCTTCATCTCATGTACTTGTTGAGTCCTTACTTGCTTTGGCCATATAAACAGAAAGTATATTTCCTCATCAATACTTACATTATCACATAAAAACCAGTATCTATCTCACAGTATCCAACTACCCTAACCTGATTGCCAATAACCATTCTTTGAAACTCATCCTTTTCCTGCTGTAGCTTTTCGATTTGGGCTTTAAAAGCAGCCTTCGCTTTGGCTTCCTAATGAGAAAGAATTTCCTTGTAAAATAAGAATAAGAAAGAGAAATGATATAATTCAAAGAAGTTCTGAGATTGTACTGTTCGCGTGATTGTGGCAATCTCCCTATCTTTAGCTTGTATTACTGAATCCAGCCTCTCAACTTTAGTCTCCAATCTTGATATGTCTGAAAGTAGTCTGTCACAAGAGATATAAACAAATAGAAAGATAAGCTGATAACAGTATTTCAAGGGGTCATGAAGTGAATTAGAATAAGATATTCCATTTCATATAATGGACATAAAAAGTCGTCAAAATTTAGAATGAAGACAAGATAAAGATTAGATGCAAAGATGTGGATATCCTCTGGGTGAAAATATTGAATAATAAGGAGCTAACCACTTCAAATGATTTATAACTACATAAACAGAAAGCTTTCTAGACCATTTCAAATGACTTGATAAAGTAAGGAATGTGTTGACTATATGAGATTATTGTCTTTTTATTTTCTCTTCTAGGGTTTTGGTATGTAAATCTTTCAGTAATTGTGAGCTATCTCTGAAATGTACCAATTGGAGGAATCTTTTGTTAACTCTTTTGGTTTCGTAAGTTGATACTAGTTCCATTTCATTTATCAATTAAAATGTTTCCTATTAAAGCAAAAGTACTACCAAACAGAGCATCTTTTGATAAATTTCACAGAGACATATCAATATATTCATTAATTGAAGCGCTTGGCGATGTCAGACGCTATACCGACTCCACAAAATGCCATTACCTTTGTCTCTGTTCATTAGCAGATTCCCTAAACTCAATGTCACGCTGCCTCTGCTGAAGCAAGAAATATATACAATTGCACGTCCTCGCAATCGACACCTACAGATTTCAGTACGCATATTAACCGCAAGACAATAGCGCTAAACAAGCCAAAAAAAACTGGAAAAACAACGAAACCAGCTTATTGACTAAAAGGTCCAAAACAAACCGGATCATTCGAGAACAGATCGAGTGAAGCCGGAAATCCAAATGTGATAAGCGTCTGGTTCAAATACTTTGAACAATGGTCCAAGTTAGTGACATCCGCAAACGTATGGTCACTAAAGCACACACAAAACCAAACATCAACAAATTCCGCCAAAACACTAGTCACATCAGCAAAAATCGTGAATTAGACAAAAAATAAACAACACAGAGAACAATATGCACGTATAAACAAGTTCCGCAACAAAAACGAAGTAAAAGCCCTAAAATGCAGAGGAAACTCACCCGACCGAGTAGATAGACTGCGGAGATTGCTGTAAAAGAAGAAGAAAAACACATAAAAAGCCAGAAACAGAGTTACAAAAAACAAAGAAAAAAAAGAAAGGAAAATACAACTGGTGTATCGCAATGTGAGAGTTTGCGGAGGATCTTACTCTGAGATCGAAGTCTGTTTCGGTCGCTGCCATTGTTGAGAGCTTCTAGAGAGAGAGAGAGAGAGAGAATTATTGGACTCGTCGGAACATGGAAGGAGGAGGAGGAGGAAGATGGGATCAGGTGGATAGATCCATGGCGGGGCAGTGGAGGAATTTTAAAGAGAGAAACATGAATTATGGAGTTTGAAATGAAATGAGGGGCTGGTAAAATTTTCCGTTAACGGACATCGTTTCCTTTTCTAGTTGTACTACACCGTGGGTATGGGGTTTCAAATTATCATGTGCGGTCACATTCACTGTCTTATCCTACACCTCATTGCTTCATCTTCATTTCGCAAGTTGGGGCTAAAAATAACAGTTAGTTGAAGATAGAAACCAAATATTTTTTTATAAGGGTACGGTAACATCTTCCTAACATACCTATTTTTAAGACGTCATATTAACAGCGATATGTAATGGGTCCGAACGGATAATATCTGCTAGCGGTGAGCTTGGATTATTACAAATGGTATCAGAGCTAGCCCCCGAATGGTGTGTTAGCGAGGACGTTGAGATCCAAAGAGGGTGGATTGTGAGATCCCACATCGGTACAAGGGTGTGGAAACCTCTCCGTAGCAAACGCATTTTAAAATTGTCAGATTGACGGCGATATGTAACCGGGTCAAAGCGGACAATATCTGCTAGCGGTAGGCTTTGGTTATTACAAATGGTATTAGAGCTAGCCCCTGAGAGGTGTGTCAGAGAGGACATTGAGCTCCGAAGAGGGTGGATTGTGAGATCTCAAATTGATTGGAGAGAGAAACGAGTCATAGTGAGGGCGATGGGCCTCGAAAGGGAGAGTGGATTGTGAGATCCCACATCGGTACAAGGGTGTGGGAACCTCTCCGTAGCAGACGCGTTTTAAAATTGTGGGGTTGACGACGATATGTAACAAGCCGAAGTGGACAATATTTACTAGCGATGGGCTTGAGTTATTACAAATGGTATCAGAGTTAGCCCTCGAGCGGTGTGCCAACGAGGACATTGAGCTCCGAAGAGGATGGATTGTAAGATCTAACGAGTCATAGTGAAGGCGATGGGCCCCGAAGGGGAGAGTGGATTGTGAGATCCCACATCGGTACAAGGGTGTAGAAACCTCTCCGTAACAACGCGTTTTAAAATTGTGGGGTTGACGACGATATGGCGAGTCAAAGCTGACAATATTTGCTAGCGGTGAACTTGGGTTGTTACATCTTGTGAGATTTTTTTTTAAAAAAAACATGTGAGTGAGAACAAAGTATTAAGAATTCACATCTATTTGTGAGGATAGTTTTCAGAAATAATTATTATAATAATTTTGTTTAATTAAAGAATAATTTTAATAATGTTCGTTATTATTAATTTAACTATACCATTTCTTTAATGAGATTAAACCATATTAAAATTAATTAAAATCATGTTCATTTAATATGAAGAAATTTATTGGAGGATGAAAGTGAAATCAATATTAAATATTAAACTTTGTGCGGGAATTAAATTATAAAAATTATTACAAATTTGACACTTGATGACCCTGACATCCTCCTATGACATGATTAAAAATTTCAAGAGATCACCCAATATAAAATTACTTCAATTAAAACACGTTTAACTATGAAGTTTTTATGATTGAACGGTCGAAAAAGGAAGGTAATTTTGTTGATATTGATATTAACTTTTCGTTCTTCTAAGCTTTTTTTTAGTCATCTTATCCTCAAGATCACTCTCGTTTAGATGTGATGTTCATTTAATCGTGTATCCCTCATTTACTCAGTATCACAATAAAATTTTTATTTTTAAAATATAGAAACTAAATTCTTTTTTTTATATTAAATTTATAATTTAACATTAAAAAAATGTTTATAATATGGATTAGAGTTAATTAGCCATATATATTTTAAAAATGATTGGTAGATGGAGAGGCAACAATGAATGCAGCCCACGTGGAAGAATAAGTTTATATATATATATATATATATAGATATAGATATATATTTGGGAAAAAAAACAATTTTGTACATCGACCTTTTTTTATTAGTTTAATTAATTTAGATCGAACAAATTTTTGTCTTCAAATTAAATTTGGGATGCACGTAAATACATTTGAATAAATGAGAGATATGTAATGAATTGAAATCACATGTGAATAATAAGAGGATAGAATAATTAAAAAATACTAAAAATAATTGAAAGTCACTATCTATATCAATAAAGAGCACGTTATTTTTCGATAACTCAACCATAGGAACTACATGGTTAAACGTTTTTTACTTTGAGCAATTTTACGTCGAATGACCTCCTAAATGACTCGTGTTGTTATGTTGGGATAATCTTCACTCTCAATAAGTGAAGAGTAGGTAACGTAATTTATCGTAAAAGATACAAGAGAATGCTAGGCCATCAAGTGGAATCTCGGGACATCAGGTGACAACTTTAATCCCAAATGTCGAGGTCATCAAATAGAATGTCAGGACCATCAAGTGACAACTTCAAATCTCAAATACTGATCTAAATATCTAAATACTCGTCTGGTTAGTTACAAAAAAATAAATAAATAATAATAATAATAATAAAAGCACCTATCCACCACGTGTTGTTACAATTAATAATAATAATAATAATAATAATTAAAGATTAATTATTAAAGCAGCCATAATACGGTGGAGGGAATTTCAACGGGGTAGTAGTGCGTTATAAACCATAATTCAACCCTTCCTTCAAAGTAATGTTCCGCATATCTCATTATTAAATTTAAAATATTTTCAAACTATAAATTAAAACAAAAGCAATCACAAAAAAATAATAATAATAATAATACAAAAGGTTACGTTTTATTAATTACAATGTTACAAATTAAATAAAATTATATATTAAAGTTAAATACTCACTCCAAACTAACACAGATCTTTCCAACATGTTTTGTCTTAACTCACGGTCTTTTTTATGAAATTTTTTCACAGGTCGTATAACATAAGATTATTGCAAATGTAACAGTTCAAGTTCACTATTAGCAGACATTGTCCGCTTTTACCCGTTACGTATTGCCATCAGCCTCACGGTTTTAAAACGTGTCTACTCATGAGAGATTTCCACAATCTTATAAGGAATGTTCTGCTCTACTCTCAAATTGATGTGGGATCTCACACTTCACAATCCACCTCTCTTGAGGGTCTAACATCCTCACTGACACACCGCTCGGTGTTTGACTTTGATATCTTTTGTAATAATTCAAGTCCACTGCTAATAAATATTGTCTGTTTTGGCCCGTTACGTATTGCCGTCAGCCTCAAAGTTTTAAAATGTGTGTACTATGAAGCGATTTTTACACTTTTATAAGAAATATTTCACCGAACATAGATTAATTTACTCTATTTTAGAAATATCATAAGAAATGAGAGGAGAATATTAAAAAAAATGATATTTGATAGGATTGGTAAATGGCGCCAAAAAAAACACGTAAAAAGAAGCGAAGAATAGGGTTAATTTTTTTTAAAAGGAGTTACCAGACCCGCTTTTCCGGTAAACGAGGCACCAAAAAAGCCCAAATTTCTTTTTTAAAAGTCATCTCCACGTCTTTTTCTCCTTTCTTCTTTTCCACTCGTTTACCGGCTACCGGTTATTTATCCTGTTTTGTTTTCACTCCTGGTCCAATTTCTGCCCATCCATATGGTTAAATTATGGTCTCCTTTCGGTAAATATCTTTTTTAACGTAAGGTTAAAAAAAATATATTTTTAGGGTTAAATTTTGAATGAAAAACTTTGATTAATATTGTAACAATAATTTTAAAAAATATTAGAAAAATATTTTGAACCAACCTTTTATTTTTAGGTTGAGTTGGGTGGTCGGGTTGTTTTTTTAATTATTTAAAATTTGTTAATTATCTACCGTGCATATTACATCAATAACTAAAATCTCATAAAATCTAAATATCACACAATACTATCATTAACATTAATTACAAATATTAAATATTTTTAATTTTTATAACAATTTTAAAAGTAAACTTGGGTTAACCCGACTAAAAAAGTGTGAATAAGTGTAAGTATACTGATCGATACAGAAAAAATAATTATTAACGAGTCTTAAATTCTCATATTTACATATTTTAAAAAATTATATTGATTCTTTTTAGAAAAAATAATGATTTGTTGTATAATTAAAATGTGTTTTTGAGGGTTTGAAATAAGAGCCTAAATGACTTGATGTTAACGTGAGCATAACTCAATTCTAATTTACATGTATTATTTCTCTTGAAATTGAAAGTTTAAATCTTCGTCTACAAAAAAGTTTTATGTTTATAAGCATTTATAGAGGAAAAAAAATTTTTTACTCTAATTTTGTCTTGGTTTCAATTTTGAGTATTAAGGTTAGACTTAGTTTTAATTTAATCTCGCTAATTTAAAATTTTGATTAAGTTTTTTTTTGTAATGACTCAGGCACACCGCTAGCAGATATTGTTCTTTCCTTTTCGGACTTCCCCTCAAGGCTTTAAAACGCATATGCTAGTGAAAGGTTTCTACACCTTTGGGTGTTTAGTTCTTCTCCCTAATCAATGTGGGATTCTCACAATATGTCCAAAGAGGACAATATCGGCTAGCGGTGGGCTTGAGCGTTTACAAATGGTATCAAAGCCAGACACTGGATGATGTGCCAACGAGGAGGCTGTTCCTCGAAGGGGATAGACACGAGGTGGTGTGCCAGTAAGGATGCTGGGTTCCGAAGGGGAGTGGATTTGGTGAGGGTCCCACATCAATTGGAGAAAGAAACAAGTGTCCGTGGGGACGCTGGTCCCAAAGGGGGTAGATTGTGAGAATCCCACATTGGTTGGGGAGGGGGAATGAAACACCATTTATAAGGGTGTGAAAACCTTTCCCTAGCAGACTCGTTTTAAAGCTTTGAGGGGAAGCCCGAAAGGAAAAGCCCAAAAAGGACAATATTTGTTAGCGGTGGGGCTGAGGCGTTACAAATGGTATCAGAGCTAGCAAGGAGACTCTTTCCCAAAGGGAGGTAGACACAAGGTCCATTAAGGACGTTGGCCCGAAAGGGGTGGACCCAAAGGAGGTAGACACGAGACAGTGTGCCATTAAGGATGCTGACCCACTCCTTCCCAAAGGAGGTAGACATGAGATAGTGTGCCATTAAGGACGCTGGCCTCAAAGGGGGTGGGGACCCAAAGAGAGGTAGACACCACCAAACAGACATGCGAGTAAGGACGTTGGCCCCAAAGGAGGTGGGGATCACGTAGACACCAGACAGACAGTGTGCCAGTAAATAAGCTGGCCCAAACTTTCTAAACTTATTGCTATTTTTAAAAAAAAATATTAACCAATTTCCTTCCAATTAATAGAGTATATTTAAATGTTTTTGAATAATGTTTAAAATTTTATTATATTTGTGGGTGGAAATTCAATAATTATCAAATCATTTTCTTGATCGGAATGGACGGATCTCGGTCGGACGGATTGCGATTGGCCCATTCCTTGGAGTTTACCGATAGTGGTTGGGTCGGTTTGACTCCTCCGGTTTGGTAAGCGCTTCTTAATTCGGTTCACGAGCGCGATCCTAATAAACCCATCGTTCTCTCTCTCCCCCATTTCTCTCTCTCCTCTCTCTCTCTCTCTCTCTCTCTCTACGTACAGCCAACGACCGGGGGAGAGAAGAAGAGAAAGGAAGTTTCATCGTTCTTCCTCTGTTTCTCCGGCCACTGTTTTGCCCTCAGTTTGTAGCTCTTTTTCAGTTTCTCGTTGGAATCCGGTGCTATTATCTTCTCGTCTACCGGATTCCGCAGGTTTTTTTTTTTTTTGTTTTTGATTTTCTTCGTTTCGTCTATTTCCGGTGTTGTTTTGGCTGTATGCAGTCGGAATCCAGGTCGATGAAAGTCTCTACGTTGGAGCTTATATCGGCAATAATCAGGAAGGCGATGGATCCGTCGCAGGATTCGTCTGAATCGGTTAAGGAAGTAGCTACTCTAATGATGGAGAACAGAGAGTTCGTCATGATCGCGACTACCTCGATTGCTGTTTTGATCGGCTGCGTTGTGGTTCTTGTTTGGAAGAGATCCAGTAGTCAGAAGCTTAAATCGTTCGAGCCGCCTAAGCAGTTGATAGTCAAAGAGCCTGAGCCTGAAGTTGAGGATGGCAAGAAGAAGGTCACTGTCTTTTTCGGCACGCAGACTGGCACTGCTGAAGGCTTTGCAAAGGTGTGCTGGTAGAAACACGTGTTTGTACACCGAATATGGATTTTCTTTTTTCTTTTTTGGGGATTTGGATTGAATTGTTAGGTTATGCTACTGCTGATGGTTGATTTTGATCTGATTTTGGTAATTAGGCTCTTGCTGAGGAAGCGAAAGCTCGATATGAGAAGGCGACTTTTAGAGTTGTTGATTTGGTATGCATGACCTGTTTTTTTTTTTTTTTTTTTTTTTTTTTCGTTTTCTGTCAGTCTTCGACTGACATTTTCTAGATTCTGATTAGCTCAAATTTACACGTTGCTCATTTTGGAGCTGAACTTTTTTCTCAGGATGACTATGCAGCCGATGATGATGAGTACGAAGAAAAGTTGAGAAAAGAGACTATAACTATTTTCTTCTTGGCGACGTGAGTTTCAACTTTCAACAGCACTTTCCTGTCGTTTGTGTTTCTTTTCCTTCTTTTTGAATCTTCCGTTGGGCTTTTTAATTTCCCTTCCTTATAGTTATCCGCGCCTGCAGATATGGGGATGGGGAGCCAACGGATAATGCAGCAAGGTTCTATAAATGGTTCTCTGAGGTATATTCTTTTCTTTCCCTTAACTTTTTGTTTGTTTGGTTGATTTTGCATTATTCTACTCTTCAAAGTTTGATTCAATCATTTGTGTGTGTCTTCTAGAGCTACTGTTGATTTTACTTTATGTATCAGGGGAAGGAGAAGGGAGAATGGATTTCAAATCTTCAATATGCAGTATTTGGCCTTGGTAACCGGCAATATGAGCATTTCAATAAGGTTCACTAGCATGAAAATGTTCAATTTTGGTATCTTTGTTTAATGAATTTGGAGGCTCTCCCTTGATTCGTTTCGGTTGAAACAGATTGCATTAGTGGTGGATGAACAGCTTGCCGAGCAGGGTAAATTACCATTTCCTTTTAACTCCCTTTAGTCAAATACATGTGTTAATAAAGTACAGAAGCATCTTTCTGTCAGAAATAAAAGGCAGAGAAATCTTAGTCTTATGTAATGGAAAATGTGTTACTCAAATTATCTTGTGGTTGAGAGGGTTTGTGTTGCTCTTTCATGCAAAAATTGTTTTCAAATCCACCACTATTGTTTAACCAACAAAACATCAATGTACCTTCTCTAAATAAAAGGTCACCATCTCAGCTAATTCATCGAAGAACACCAAGGTAGAAGTGAATCTCACCAATGTCTTGAGGCTATAATTCACAAGTAGCAAAGCAAGTGCGAACACCTGACACCTATCACTATAATGTTGGCAATGTAAATAGAATGTAAAGTTCAGGAAGTTGATACCCTCTAAATATAAATGGCGCCTCTCAAGCTAGGCATTTGGTGGCTATCTAAGTCCAAATGAATCAATTTGATTGTTTTGAAGGTCATGCCATACATTCATTTGGGCCTTATCATAGTATAGCTGCACACCCATTCTATTTTTGACTTAAAGAGGACTCGTTTCCTAGAGTGGAAATTGTGGTCAAACAAGACGATACCATTCCTTTTAGAAATTTTGCTCTGAGTGGGGAATAGATCAACTTAAATGTGAGCCTATTAGAATAGTGATACCATATTAGAGAATGAATAATCTGTCTTAGTGAGTACTGCAGATATAATCAATCCATGTGCTATTTATGAAATAAATAAAACGTACAAGAGAAACTATGAGAGAAAGGCAGCCCAACAGCTAATGGTGGTTACAAGAAATCCCTCCAATTTGGCCAAAATATCAGTTGACATCAGTTGAAGAGTAGTTACATAAAGATCTACTTAGCATACCCAAAAAGTTGTTAAAAAGAGGATGCTGTTCCGAAAAAAAAAGAAAAAGATCTCTTTTTTAGAGAAAAAAATCTGCCATTCTTTTGGATTCAAGTGCTCTAGAGGAAGCTTACAATAAAATTGAGCCAGAAGACTTTGGCTTTCTTCTTAAATTGATGATTTAGACAATGAGAGGCAAGTTAGGCATTCCTTGAAATCCAATACACCAAATCAGCCAATAGAAAACAACAAATTCCAGAACTTTGCGTCTTGATCACAGTGAACCAGGAGATGATGTTGAGATTCCTCATCTTTCTTACTGATGAAATATGGAGGGATGCTGAGGTGAGATTTATCCTTTGTAATTTATCACAAGGCTTCATACTTTCAAGGAGAATTTCCCAGATTAAGAATTTCACCTTTTTGGGTAGCTACTGTTCCAAATGATAGAGCATAAAGGGGTATCTAACACTCTTTTTGGAAGAGTTAAGATCTTGGAGGAGGGAATTAATTTTTCATTTCTTAAGCTCCAGATCTGCAATGTCCACCTACAGCACGTCTATTGAACTGCTTAGTACATAACTGCCGTAGATAGGATAGTTATTGATTAACATAATATGTAAGTGTAACTACACCACCATGGATTAATCTAATAATCAAAGAGCTGTAGCTTGAATGTCTTTATGAAGTAGTAGTAAACTCATATCCCTTTGGGGTCTTTGGATTCATAGTTTGTCAGTTGCCTACTTTGGATATGAACCATATATGAGTTTCTTGATGGTACATGGAAGATGATCAATCGTATGAAAAATTTTCAAAAAATGAGTCAGGTTTAGAGGCTTATGATTGGAGGAAAAGTAAAAGAATGTCTAATTATAACTAGTCTAATCAAACTTGCAGTATCATATAAGCATGCGTCCACAACCTATCAAACTTACAAACCAATGAAAGTTGAACTGAAAAAATAGTCTTGAAATTTGATGGCTGTCTAATTTCACGATGTATTACATATTTTGGAGCTCTTTGGCACTTTCTGCATGAGAAGCGTAATATATTTTGTGTGTATTTGCAGGTGGAAAGCGTCTTGTCCCAGTGGGTCTAGGAGATGACGATCAGTGCATTGAGGATGATTTCACTGCTTGGTATTAGGAAACACCAATAATTGACTATTACCTCATAGCAGTTGACATTCCTCTTTATTCTGTTTTCATGTATTGGAAAATGACCCAGTTCACTGATTCCTGTTCTCTTAGGCGTGAAGCATTATGGCCTGAGCTGGATAAGTTACTTCGAGACGAGGATGACTCTACAACTGCTTCTACCCCATATACTGCTGCTGTATTGGAGTACAGGGTTGTATTCTATGATGCTGCAGATGTACCTGGAGGGGACAAGAGATGGTCTTTTGCAAATGGTCACTCTGTTTATGATGCCCAACATCCATGCAGGTACGTTATAAGTGAATACTTTGGATTTGTTTTTGCGACTATCATCTTACTTACGGTATTACCATCTGCAGGTCTAATGTGGCCGTGAGAAAGGAACTTCATACTCCTGCATCAGACAGGTCTTGCACCCATCTGGAGTTTGATATTTCTGGCACTGGATTGACGTAAGTTATCTTGCTTGATATATATTTAAATATGTATTTCTATTATTTGCCTAAAACCAATGCTGATTGTTCTGATTTATTGGGAGCTAACATAAAAGAAGAAAATTAGTTGTAGTACGAGATATTACATTGTCATATATTGACTCTATTGTGATGTTTTTTTTCTTCATCAGATATGAAACTGGAGATCATGTGGGCGTTTTTTGTGAGAATTTGGATGAAGTTGTGGAAGAGGCTCTTCGTTTACTTGGTCTTTCACCTGAAACATACTTCTCTATCCATGCTGATAAGGAAGATGGCACACCGTTAAGTGGAAGTTCATTGCCGCCACTATTTGCACCCTGCACTTTAAGGACTGCATTGACTCAATATGCAGACCTCTTGAGTTCACCCAAAAAGGTTTTGATTTGGAGCTCTTGCTTTATGATTTCTAATTGTTACTTTTTCTTCTTTATTTTCTTTTCTTACTTAATTTTTTTTTCTCTCTTTTTGCAGTCTGCCTTGGTTGCTCTAGCTGCTCATGCTTCTGACCCAGCTGAAGCTGATCGATTAAGGCATCTTTCATCACCTGCTGGAAAAGTACCCTACAAGTAGTTTGATTGTGTTGGAATCTTCTCTAGTACTATTCATTCATAGATGTGTTACCTTTTCTTTTCAACTTTAATAGGATGAGTATTCTCAATGGATAATCGCGAGTCAGAGAAGTCTACTTGAAGTTATGGCTGAATTTCCATCTGCGAGGCCACCACTTGGTGTTTTTTTTGCTGCAGTTGCCCCACGCTTGCAGCCTCGATATTACTCTATATCTTCTTCTCCAAGGTACAAATTTTAAGGTTGAAAGATCTTATTACTGCTTCATTTAATGATAAAAGGCAGAAAGTAGCTCTAACTCGAAATGGATAAAAGGTGAAATATGTTTTTGTGAAGTACGCCATGTTCCATTCTAGTCATTAGGTTGTGGTAATTATTTTGTAGGTGAACCTAGCTTGGTTCTTTATATTTTCATTGTTAAAATTCGAGAAAAAGAGGACAAAGAACTTGATAAGCATGAATGGTGTTTGAAGCTGTGTATAAAACATTTAATATTACTCAAGGGGGCAGAGCTTGGAATCTTCACAAAATTGTGGTCATGTTATGTGTGTATACTGCTATGCATGAAAGATCGTAATAAGCAAATGAAGATTTTTATGCTTACATAAGATAAGCTATTTGAATTAATGAGATGATAATTGAAATAAGTGGTATTTATTGCTTCTCTTACTACATAGAAAAAACTGCTGCCTTGCATGTCCCTAAAAGCATTGAAATTATAGTTATGGACAAGAGGCTGTTTATTTCAAAGTGTTGTCTCGACTACTCCATAACATCAATCTACAATAAGTAGTGATACCTGCTTGGGGGCCTTTTCACTTTCCGTTACTACATTGCGTAAAATGGGTCCGTAGACATTGGAAACACCTCTAGAGCACGAATAATTCGTAGAAATTAAATTCATACTTTTACATAAAGATGCTTCGAAACTTATATTAGTATACTATTTTCAATTTTATATTAGTATTTCTTTCCTTTCCCCTGCATTTTTCTTTTTTTAATTGAACGTTCTGGAAATATATTCACAGGATGGCGCCATCTAGAATTCATGTAACTTGTGCATTGGTCAATGACAAAACACCAACAGGACGAATTCACAAAGGTGTTTGCTCGACTTGGATGAAGGTACTTCAATTGATTTTTTTTAAAAATTATTATTAGTATTTTGTTGAGATGAAGATAAGAAAGAAACAGGCTAACTGCAGGGGAAGAGAAAACACCTGTCCCTGGGGGAAAAAAGTCCTTACAATCACGAATAATCATGGAGAAGAAATTATAATAAAAACTTTTACTATTTCTTTAATGTGGATATGAATTTTAAGTGAAGAAAAACCACTGCTTATGTTTAGCATACATTGGGGAAGGGATATATTTCTGATAATATTTCTACGCAGAGTGCTGTTTCACTGGAGGAGAGCCAAGCATGCAGTTGGGCACCCATTTATGTTAGGCAATCGAACTTCAAGCTTCCCACAGATTCTAAATTGCCCATTATTATGATTGGTCCTGGAACGGGGTTGGCTCCTTTCAGGGGGTTCTTGCAGGTTTCCATTATTGCACTTGTTTTTATTTACTGAATTGATCTTCATGCTATACGCTGTTAGTTTGTATGAACCTATTATCACAATTCGCTTGCAGGAAAGGTTAGCTCTTAAAGAAGCTGGTGTAGAATTAGGACACTCCATACTGTTCTTTGGATGCAGGAACAGAAAAATGGTAAGTGATGCTCGAATTGATTTCAAGACAGCTCCACCATTGTATTGGATTCATGGTATATGTATTTCGGATCGATAACGAGTTTATATAAACCCACTATTCTCTTAAGGATTGCATCTATGAGTACAAGCTGATATAAACTGACTGTTCTCTCTAGGATTACATCTATGAATACGAGCTGAACAACTTTGTTGAAACTGGTGCACTTTCTGAGCTGATTGTTGCCTTCTCACGTGAGGGACCCTATAAGGAATATGTGCAGCATAAAATGGTTGAAAAGGTGAACTTCAAAACCCCTTTCTACCTTATTCAAGAGTACTGAGTATGCCGTTAGAGCTACATGCTAAACCTTCTTGTTCTTCAGGCATCGGAAATCTGGAATCTATTATCTCAGGGGGCTTACATTTATGTTTGTGGTGATGCGAAGGGCATGGCTAGAGACGTCCACCGAACGCTTCATAACATTGTGCAAGAACAGGTTTCTTCATTACACTCCCTTATTTATTCTGTTTACTGTTTTGATCAAAACATATGATGAAAATTGAGCCACTACTAATATGAATGTGACCTCCAACTTTATTTGTTCCCCTTTTGCACACTTGTTTGGCCATAATAAGAGCTCAACTGCTCAAGAGTTACATTTCTATAGCCTTGACTAGTTCCTCATCTTGTCTATCTCAATGAAATCTTTTGTTTCTTATTAAATAAAAGATTACCTGCATATATTTTGAAAGATCAGTCCAGTTAGGATCTTATTTAGTTCCCTGGACCGAAACGATCAAACTATTGAGATCTGGACCATCTCTTACTATTAAGAAGCTTGATCTTGTTATTTTGAAGTTATTCTTTCTCGATATCCTTTGTCCGAAGATTAAAGAAGTGATTGTTAGGAACCACGACCTCCACAATGATATGATATTGTCCCCACTTTGAGCATAAACTCTCATGGTTTTGCTTTTGGTTTTCCCAAAGGGCCTCATTTCAATGGCGATAGTATTTCTTACTTGTAAACCCCATAATATTCCCCCTTTAATTAGCCAACGTGGGACTACTTCTCACAATAATCTTCAACAGTGATGAGATAGGATGCAGACTGAGATCAACTAGTCCACGAATTTTCGTTGAGTCAGGAGAGGGTGCAGGAAATAGAAATGGCCAATGCTTTTCCCCTCGGAGCCAAAATCTTTCTTTCTTCCCCATAGCAAAGGTCTTTCGTACAAATTACCCAAAAGTTCGTTATAATCCGATCCAACAATAGGGATTCGTAGTAAAACTAGAGATCCTCTAGAGATGTAGAAAGATGCAAGACACTATGCCAATCATGATGTGAAAGTTAAACTCGTCCCGTGGTCTTCATTTCCTAAGGAACTCTCTCAATCACAATTTTCCGCCTTCCTCGTTCCCCTGGACCTAATCCAATCGACATCGGGATATTCATGATTTTACTTTGTAGATTTGTGTTTTTAACTCTTTCTAATCAAATTTACTTGTACAATCTTCCAGGGATCTCTTGACAGCTCCAAGGCAGAGAGCATGGTTAAAAATCTTCAGATGAGTGGCAGGTATCTCCGTGATGTGTGGTAAAAAAAAAAATTCAATTCGTGTAAGCTTTGGATGGATGTGAAAATTATGGAAATTAAAAAAAAAAAAAAAAAAAAAAAACTATTATCTGTGTCAAGTAAATGAGTTCTTGGAACAAAAATAAAAAATAAAACAAGAAAAGAAAAGAAAAAAGAAGGTGCCTTCCCGTGCTTATTGAAGGGCGTAATTAAGGTAAAGCCTTAAGAAGCTGCTCATTATCATGGCAGATATGTCCGTGATTCATTTTTTTTCTTCCCTTTTGTTAACTCTTCTCTCCTTAGGATTCTTTTGTTCTTCTAATTTATAGACATAATAAGAGTATTATGAGTAGTAATAGTCCATGAACTCCTGATTTTCCATGTGAGAACCAACTAAGATGGTTCTCAAATGACACACACATATCTATTAAGCTCAAATTTACTCAATCGTGCTGAATCATAATTGCATATACTTATTATTTCTTTGAAGTTCTCGTGTTACAAAATAATGTTGCTTGTTGTGTTTTTATCATTACTCAACAATAATTGACATATACTTGTTTCTTTGAAGTTGTTGTGTTAAAAAATAGTGCTGCTTGTAGTGTTGTTTGGCAGAGCTCAACAATAATTGACATGTACTTATTTCTTTGAAGTTAGAGGTATATTCCATATTTGTCGGGTTAAAAAAAAGTGCTGCATATCAACGTCTCTTAAGAACACTCGGATCTCGTCTTTACATTGTCTATGTTTTGGTCAGAAAATATCTTGGTTTTCGATTCCGTGTTATTTTTTTCTCGATAGTTTGTCAGCCATCTTATATCATTTCTTGCATACTTTTAAGTAAGTTAATGGGGGCATTTACTTGATCCGACCCTAGACACTTGCTTCACTCTACAACATTTGATATTGGAATTCTTTGTAGAAATTTAATATCTAAATTTTTGGATTAAATTAGAGATAGAATTTGATAAAATATTCATTCCACTGTTTTTGGTTTCTGTTTTTCATTAAAAAAAAAAAAAAAAAAAAAAAGAAGAAGAAGAAATAGACATGTTTTATATATATTCAATTTTGGATGCTCATGTAAATTCCAAGATTTTACAGTGAAATATTTACCTTATAAATTGTTGAATTTTTAGTGAAATAATTTGGTTGTAAAGTTCGTCATGTAAGAGACGTCAACACACAGAAGCCAACACGTGAAGTCTTAATTAGCATCAGATTGACAAACCTCCAAACTCTTGACATTGACAACCCCACTGTGTCATCATTTTTAAATAGAAAATACGTGGTGTTCGTTCGAGAAAGCTGTCGACAATAATACTCTAATTAGAGCGTATTAAAGCATTGTAGTTTATAGGTTATTTAACGTTAAACTCGAGCAATATGATCGTGTTTTTATATGAATTGAATAGTAAGACAAAACATAATTTTAGTCTTTAGACGTTCATATAAGTAACCATTTAGTTCAATATTAAAAAAATCGTAATAATTTAATCATTTCTCATGAAAAATAACATCAAAATTAAGGGTTAGTTCGTGAATAGGTAAAAAACTTCCGGCCTTTATGGTTTATAAACACATATTTTTGTCTATAATCAATTTATTAATCTAAATTTACATCGAAAAATAAAAAATTAATTTATTATAGAGTTGAAAGTACATCAATTCAGGGATAAATTAATAAAATGTCCATAACTTTATACTTTTATCTAAAAAAAAAAAAATATTCTTAAATTTTGAGGAGTTTCGAGTTTGGTGGAGAGAATTGAAAAGAAGGAAAGATAATGGGATGGATAATATGGGCGAAGATAACAAAACAAAGAGTGATGAACTAGCTGGAGGCCTAGTTGATAGGTGTCTAGTGCAATAAATAAATCACAGAGGGAGTAAAGTGCAATAAAGGAACCACACAGGGAGTAAAGTGCAATTAGGGTTGGGACTGTTTTAATTAAGAGAATAGAGGCCACACCCATGTGGCCCTTTTCTCAACCCGAACACGTTTCATCACAACATAAATCAAAGTCGTTACTACATGCATATTAAAACCAATCATAAGACATTTTACGGTGAAAATGTGTTGTTAAATCTAAAACAAAGTTCCACATGGACTTGTCGTTATGATTATCTGATTAGATAGTGCACTTTATTTCATGCTTTAATTTTTCGATGCGTCTTTGCTCTATATCAAAGTTCTACGACCGGCTACTACTTCACGTCAGTATTCTTTTTGATAGGTTTTTTCGTGATATAAGTAGATTGCGTTAGTGATTGGAACGTTGCTTTGGTGCATGGAATCCATTCGTTTAGCAAACTTTAATTCTTTCAACTTGGTCAAGGTCATCCTATTCAGAACCTTATAAATGGACGTTGTTATTGGCTCAAACTTAATACTAAAATCAATTTCTCATTTGAGTAATCTTGAAAATTCCTTAGGGAATACATCTAGTGCCGGTGATACTAGTCAACATCATCCGAACACCTTGATAGATCAACATCATTGTTTTCAATGTAGAAACCATCTTAATAACAGCTTTACCCCTCGTCCCTTAAACTTGAAGCTCAGTTGGGTTGATAGTTTAAACGCCACCCTTTTATGATAATAATCGATGTTGGTCTAGTTCTCAGTCAATCAATCAATTTCTAAGATTACGACGAAATCGCTTGTATTGAAGACTAACGATGTCACATTGAGTTCTCAACCTATCGACATGTGGTGGAAAAAACACTCTTCCTTGTTGATTTTGTGTTAATCTAGACGTCTGAGTGGGACTGGTACCACCCATTGAACTCATATGTCAACAATCAATAGTCAAGTGGTCTTCCATTCCACATGAATAACATACCATGCTTCCAAATATACATTGTCTTAAATAGACACGATCTACCATACTGACTGCCCTATTGATAGTACTACACCTATCTTTATGCTGTGAGCTCGAAGCTACTTGATCAAACTTTCTTTTCTACCCAAATGAGAAGCTGTTCAAGTGGACGCCTTAGCAACTCCCTCGACTCTGACTCAGTTCGTGTGGCTTCCTTCTACTTGACTTGGCTAAATAACTCTGAATGGAGTTTTAGACACTATTCTACCATTTTGAACCGTTATAAAACCATTTTTGACAAATTTGGAAGCATTTGAGGTCAAGATGGCTAACAAATTTGTACAAACGTGTACACCATGATGTGATACACGTTCCTTTCTTTTCATTGGTTTATGAGCGTATGGGCATGCACTAGCCGTAGCTCGTAGTTCAATAACAACTCATTTATCTAAGTGTAAAATAACCGATTGTTACAATAAACTGAAAAACTCGAATTTGTGAATAAGATTTTTAAATATTATTTTGAATTAACACGTAAAAAACGGACATTGATAATATTATTCAATACAGTAACGATTCTTATTAAAATTCAGTTCATTTAATAACGTTTCTATTGTTTCATGCATTATTATTGTCATTTTATAAGTCCAAAAATTAGAATATAGCCAAAATCATATAAAATACATATATTTTGTATTGATTACTTCATATTATATTTAATATAATTTTTATTTATGTATTTATATATGTAATTAATTTTTTGTTTTTTTTTAAGTAGCAAAATGAGACAAATCCACCAATATGGTGATTGCCCAAAGCAAAAGGCAATTCAAACTCAAACAAAAATAGGTTCCTACATTACATGTGTATCTTTTTGTATTTATGTGCCTTATTATAAACCGAGCATAATTCAATTGCTTAACATATATACCATTAACTAAGAGGATCATATGTTAGTTTACAAGCCTTTTCTTTTATAATACTTAAAATAGGGATGTTTAAAAAATTCGATTATGTGAAAAACTCGATCAACTTAAACTCATATTGTGATGTCCCGGAGTGGTTGGGGAGGAGAACAAAACACCCTTTATAACAGTGTGGAAACCTTCCCCTAGTAGACGCGTTTTAAAACCTCGAGGAGAAGGTCGAAAGGGAAAAGCCCAAAGAGGACAATATCTACTAGCAAGCAGTGGACCTGGGTCGTTACAAATGGTATCAGAGCCAGACACCGGACCATGTGCCAGTAAGGACGTTGGGCCTCAAAGGGGGTGGATTTGGAGAAAGGAAAGAGCGCCCACGAAGACGCTAGGTTCCTAAGGGGGTGGATTCCCCTAGCAGACGCGTTTTAAAGCCTTGAGTGGAAGCCCAAAAAGATAAGCCCAGTGGACCTGAATCGTTAAACATATATTTGAGTTAGATTATAAATTTATTGAGTTAAGTTACATGGTAAAATATATATATTTATACCTATATTTATTTTACTTTTATTTAATTTCATAATAATTTTTTTTTATTATTTGTTCTCTAACCATTTTTAAAAACAATTTTTTACTTATAAAAAAACAGGTAGTTTTTCAAAATATATACGGAAATTAAGTTACAAATTTTAATTAAATATTTGAAAATAAAATAAATAAATATATTTTTAGGAACCACGGTTCACTTTTCTTTAAAAAAAAAAAAAAAAAAAAAATTGAATAAATGACTAAAACCTATATTTGGTGCACAGGAACGAGTCTAGCCAATTACCGGCTTAGGCTTTTTCGAGAACACCAGTAGGCACGCCTAAGTGGGTTCTCCCATATTTTCGGGCGACTAAACTTTGGTAGGTCTAAACACCAGAAACAACATGCAATAGACCAATAAGTGAAGCCTTGTCGGAACATCGGGTTGGATGAAATACCATATAGATGAAGGCTAGAAATTGCCGAACCAAATGCTCCTCCAGAATGACCAGTAAAACTCGAACCAACACAACCCAAAAAACTTATGATTGAGTTGAGTTTGAATTTAATATTCAATAAAAATTATTTGAAATGAGAAATCTACCGGTCGAACAATTAGGATGAGTTTCAAAAATATATGAACCCAACTCGACCCAACCCACAAACACCCTTATTACTGGTAGATTAAATTAAAATTATAAAAATTAAAAAAATTAAAAAAATTAAAAAAAAAATATAAAAAATATATAAAAAATCAAAATTAAAAAAATAAAATTAAAAAATTGGATTCCATCCCCGACCGTGTATTGTAAAGGTCAAAGTACGAACCGTTCGGCGACCGCAACGGAGCTATCTCATCATCTCCTCTCATGCATTTTATTTTAATAATTTTATTTATTTATTTTATATATTTATTAATTAATATTTTCATTAATTACTTTTGCTTTTCCTTCACGCACTTTGCTACAAATCCCATAATAATATATATATTTTTTTATTAATTATAATAATAATTTTCAAATTAATAACAGATTCGCCGTACACAATTTCATTTAAAATAACAAATCCACTTATTATTTAATTAATTTTATCTACAAATTAATAATAATAATAAAAAAAAAAAAAAAAAAAAAAAACAAAAGAGATCAATTCGTGTCTAATCTAGACAACCATTGGTGACTCTACGATGGAGTACATGAATATGAGACAATATAATAAAATAATAATAATAATTAATGTGTGTTATTATATCAACTCGGTGAACTTTCCGTTCGATCCGTAACGTATTCACCATTCCCAAAAAGTTTCATGTTTCATATGAAATAATTATTAATTTGTTATGCAAGCTAGCTCTTTGAAAATTTTCGTAGGACACCGAAAAGATAATGTGTATTGAAATCTAGAGCTCCATAGTCTTGTATCATGAGCTCGAGACATAGGTTCGGTTGACTGTGTTGGGTTGAGTTGTGAACCTATTTGGGTTTTTTGGGTTTAGGGTTGGGTTGGGTTGGGTTGGGTTGGGTCGGTCGGGTTGTATAATATATGTTACATAATAACTAAAATTTTATAAAACTCAAATATCAAACATTCGTGATTCACAACATATAAGTGAAACTTGTTAAACGTCAAATATTTTTAATCTGCATGACAATCTTAAAAGTAGGGTAGATTATGTTGAACTGTAAACCCTTCAACTCGACCAAAATAGTTCCAAGAACCAATTCAAATTTTTTATTTATAAAATATTCAACTCAACTTAAACCGAAATATATATAACCCAACCCTTATGGTTTAGGTTGAGTAGTTTGAATTGTTCAGATCATCCTATCCCCCTACCTGATAGTTATATGTTGTAAGCCGTTGTTGTTGCCTTTTTGCTTGCATTACATATAACACCAATTTCAATCTCTTAAATCTTGCTTTCAAAACTCTCTTTCGAAATCTCTCTACCCTCGTTTTCTAAAACTTTCTTCTTGAACTGGGGCGAGAGGCTGAGCATACGTCGCTTGGCCGTAGGCGCTTAACTCACTTGTTGCTGGGAAGTGAGTGCCACACAATCGCAAGTTCGCTGTAATCAAAAGTATGATTGTGTAGTCATATGAACATTTCTACTTTTTGGACTATATTTGTACGACTTAATTTGGTTGCATCCAAACTTTTGTCGTATAAATTGAGTTATGTTCATATTGACATTTTCTGCTCATCTTAATTAGATTTGAGTGAAGTGAACGATTATTTTAATATATTGTTGGTTAGAGATTTTAGGTAATATATTATTTTATTTTTGGACAACCTTTTTAATTAGTTGTTAATTAATTTTAGTATTAAATTAATTAAAAAACAGCCTATTTTGCATTCACAAGCAAACATACTTTCATCCACCCTTCTTTTTGTATAATATTATATGATATATAATATGATATAATATGACTACTTAGCTGTCACATGTTCAAGATTTTTTTTTTTTTTTTTAAATTTTTTATTTTATTTACTTTCCCCATGATTTTTAAATATTATAATAGTAATAAATAAGTATAGAGTTATGATGGAGTTCAAATAATTTATTAGTTTATTAAAATAAATAAACATGATATGCAATTTTACTTCGTATTGTTCTCGATCAAAATTTAGAATCTAGATTCGGTACCTGATTGTTAAGAGTGAAGAATATCCACATGTTCATGCACCTGACTCTCAAGCTTGCTCTCATTCGGTTGTGGTATCGGTTCATTCATGTTCATTTGCTTTACTCGAGTGTCACATTTATGTTGGAATTTTGAAATTAGAACCATCCAACACCTCCCCTCGAACAAAGTACGCCTCCTATTTCTTTTGGATTCTATTGACATGGCTAAGTTTAGGGAATGACTCTGATACCATGTTAGATGAACACGACTCTCCACAATGGTATGATTATTGCCCACTTTGAGCATAAGCTCTCATGGCTTTGCTTTGGGTTTCCCCAAAAGGTCTCGTACCAATGGAGAGACTATTATTTGATTATAAACCCATGATCATTCCCTAAATTAGCTGATGTGAGACTTTCATCAAACAAATATAAATATGGTGACCTTATTGGTTCTATTAGAGCCCTAATCTCTGAAAGCCCTAATTTATGACTGAACCACATATGTATCTTAATTGGATCAAGCACGAGATTGCTCTCCCATGTTTATGATTATATATGTGTCTCGCCACATAATTAGGTTTCTACGATGGGGCTTTAGAGGGTCTCTAAGTAACTTCTATTAACGGTGAGTTTATTATGATTGACTCACATATGTATCTTAGTTGGTTCAGGCATGAGGTCGTTTCCCTCTTGTTTGTGATGTTCTTAAGTTGTCGTAACGAGGTTATTAAAGGGTTGACAACTAACCATTAGGGTGAGGAGTCTATTATGACTGCCCTAAATTACGTGTCTTAGTTGGTTAAATAGTAAACTAGCTAATTGTACATCTAGATCAGTTAAGCCTATATAAAGTAGCTTTTATGTTTCATGATAAGTATGAATGGACGCTTTAAGACCCGTAATAAAAGGCAACAATGTTATTTTTAAGTAATTGTGACCATTGAGTATGGCATGTGACAAAGGTGATGGGTCATTGGGGACACCGATAGACTAGTGGTTCGTGCTAGGTTAGTGGTATTTATCTATGTTTTTCTATTATACTTACTTTTTCATTTTATAAATATAACGATGTAAAATCTTATATAAATTATCACCTATGATTTTAGTTGTTTTAACGATATTCTAAACTTTAAATGTGATGATAATCTGAGTCATATAATGAAAGGTAATGTGACCATGTCGTAGGGGAATGTCGAGGCTATCAGGTGTCAAATCCATCGTTTTCACTCTTAAGAAGTAGGAAGTAAATAACGTGACCATGTCGCAAAGGAATGTCGGGGCTTCGTAGGGGAATGCTGGGGTCATCAGGTGCCCTTCACTCTTACGAAGTAAGGAGTAAGTAATGTGATCATGTTGTAGGGAAATGTCGGGGCCTCACAAGGGAACGCCGGGGCCATCAGATGCCAAATCCATAGTCTTCACTCTTAAGAAGCAAAGAGTAGGTAACGTGACCATGTCACACGGAAATGTCAGGGTCATCAGGTGTCAAATCCAAATTCTTCATTATATATATATATATATTTTTTTAACACACTTTTTGTGGAATGTTAACAAGTATTAATGCACCATGAAATGTAGGGAGAAACGTGACCTAGAAACTGAGTTTTGCACTTTAGATCACCAATTGGTTTGTTTAAACTATAGTTTAGATAAACTTATTGTTTCGTTTCATTTAGATCTGTTTGGTTCGATTCAACTGGATTAGTTTGAATTCCATGTTAAGGTCGGTTTACTCCGATTTTCCTTGTTGTAAGCAAAAATTATATAGGATGAGACTCAGTTTAAGGAGGATTAGAACGGTGTACCTGTTGTTTCTCTCTGATTCGAGGTAAGACACTTTTCTGTCAGGCCGTTAGGTATGTGTACATGTGGTTGTTCTATGTATCGTATTGTAATTTTTCATGATGTCATGCATACTCGTAAATGATATTTTAAATATGGTGGGATATTTTTCATGTATGAAAACTTCAAACAATTACCCGTGCATGAGAATTGTACCACATCTTTCTCATATCTTATTGGAGATTGTGCTACTGTATTGCGATCTTTACTTAGACTTCTCATCTGTGTGTCCGAGAGTTGACCAATTTTGAACGGTTTATCGGTTCCAAACATAACATTAATTTATGTACTTATATTTCAACCATTTTTATTGACCATGTCATTAATGAGCATTAAGCATAGTATTTTCATTTTGATGTGTTTTTGGGAGTTGACTAAGTGAACTAGGGTTTGTTGGTGTTGAATTAAAAAGGCAAAGAAAAGTAAAATGGTTTCTTTCAAAACCCTCGGCCTCAATTAGAGTAAAGTCTAGTAGTATTCTACGTAGTTTTTTTTGTATTCTATTATCGATTGATCTTAATAAAGAGTGCAAGTGTTTACCACAAAGAGTTGTGTTCAATACTAATAGAATCCTCACGTATCGACTAAAGAAGCTGTGAGCCTCAAAGGTATTGTCAAAAGTAACTCAAATGTCGAACAAATGGTGTATTTTGTTTGAAAACTCAAGAGAAGGAGTCGAGCCTCGATTAAGAGGGGGCTGTTCAAGGATTCCATAGGCCTCAAGGGAGGCTTTATGGTGTATTATGTTCGAGAGGAGGACGGTTGAGGATTGTTGGGAGAGGAGTCCCACATTGACTAATTAAGGAGAAGATTATAGGTTTACAAGTAAAGAATGCTATCTCCATTAGTACGAGGTCTTTTAGGAAAACCAAAAGCAAAATAATGAGATGCTAAATGTTCGTTAATTTATGCTTCACTAAATAACAAATTTAACCGTCCTTCAAAATTATTTTTAATAGAGGTGTTCAAAAAATTTAATGACTCAAAGAATACGATGAACTCAACCTAATTCAACCCATATGGTTCGATTTAGATCATGAACTTATTTTGTGTTGGGTTGAATTCAAATAAATGAAACTTTATGGATTGAATTGAACTAAACCAACCCAAATTTATTGTTAATTTTAAAAAATATATATTTTTTTTCAAATCACCGTTGTGTCCAACCTCGGTCTTTTTTGCACAACACAAAATAGTTAATTGAACCGCTTTGGCATGACGTACGCATGGGAAGGTTAGCAAGGAAAGGAGAAGACGAGGGATGTTGAGTATTATGGTCTAATGGAGAACTCAGACGAGAACATTGGAGGAACAAAACTCAATATCTCGTTACACTTCAATGACGCTACAAATATTGAGTAAGAAAGATGAGAGAAAAATGGCTGGCAAGGTCACTTTCTTATCCGAAAACGAACGCCACTAGTTCTACTACGAGCTTGCGTCTTACACCAAGAAGAATGTCGTTTACACGCTAAACTTGCATTGACAACGTCATATCCAACTAAGAAAAGGAATGCCACTAGTCAACCAATCTTAGTTGCGATAAACGCTCTCTTGCACCTATCTTTATTTCTACTTTAACTCTTTTATACATACACATACCCGAAACTATTCTATATACGTATATTTATTTAATTTTATAATTATTTATTCTTCCTATAGTAAATTTTAATTAAATATTTAAAAATAAATAAATAAAAGAAAGGTTGAGAATTACTTGGGGAGGTTTGAAAAATTGGGTCGGTTTCCGACACCTGTCTGACTCCTTCCCGACATTTGTGCTCTCTCTCTCTAAAAACCCCATTTTGCCCTTTCTCTCTCTTGTGAAAACCCCTTTTTGCCCTTACTCTCTCTATAAAAACCCTTTTTTGCCCTTCACTAAACGAACCCATTTCTTCATTTTCTCTCACAAGCTAAACCCATGAACACCTTCCACTCTCACACACAATCCCCAGCCGCCGCCGCCGCCGCCGCCGCCGAGTATTTCAAGATGAGGCGGTGGCCGGAGACCCAACTGGGTCCTCCTCCGCTGCAGCAGCAGCAGCAGCAGCAGATGGAGGAGGAGGAGGAGGAGGAGGAGGAGGAGGAGGATTTCGCGGCGGTGATTCCGCCCGTGACGGTGGTTCTTGAAGGGAGAGCGATCTGCCAGCGGATCAGCCTCCACAAACATGCAAGCTATGAGAGCCTTGCTAAGGCTCTTAGAAGGATGTTCGTTGACGACGATGACGGTGGCGAACCCTCCGGTGACCGGCAGCTGGACTTGGCTAACGCGGTTCCCGGTCATCTTGTTGCTTATGAAGATATTGAAAATGATCTTCTTCTTGCCGGTGATCTCAATTGGAAGTCAGTACTCTCAATTTCTCTGAATTTATTTATTTATTTATTGTTTAATAAAAAATGGGATTTTTAGAATTAAAATTTTATATAATACATTAACAAATTTTTATTTTAAAAAATTCTAAATTTTAACAAATTTTCTCTATTTATAGATGTGCTTTAAATTAGGGTAATCTAAGGAATTATTTGATAAAGGATTTAATTTTTTATTTTTAAAAACTCAGATGTTTGTTATAAAATTTCTTAATTCTTTTAGATTATTATTGAAATTTAATTTAAGATTTTAAAATACCTATAAAAACTCATAGAAACTACTCCAAATTCTAATTTTCACCTATATTATTCATAAAATAGTCTTATGGTTAGAAATTAGTAAGAGATTGAGGCCGTGAAACAAAGTCCAAAAAAGACCATATCTCCCTAGGGAGGGTCTCGTCACAAATAGTATCAGAGCATTGAGGAGGCTGTTTCCCAAAGGGTAGACATGAGGCAGTGTGCCAGGAAGGACACTGTCTCCAAAGGGGTGGATTTAGTACACGAGGCAGTGTGCCAGTAAGGACACTGTCCCCCAAGGGGGTAGATTTAGTACACGAGGCAGTGTGCTAGTAAGGATATTGGCCCCAAAGGGGGTGGATTTAGTACACGAGGCAGCGTGCCATGTCCCGTGCCAGTAAGGACACTGGCCCCAAAGGGGATGGATTTAATGGGGTCTCACATCGATTGGAGAAAGAAACGAGTGCTAGCGAGGGGTGAGCTCTGAAGAGGGTGGATTGTAATGTCGCACATTGGTTGGGGAGGAGAATAAAACATCCTCTATAGGGGTGTGAAAACCTTTCCTGGCAAATCCAAAGACAACAATATCTGCGAGTGGTGGGCCTGGGTCGTTATTAGAGCATCGAGTAGGCTGTTCTCCAAAGAGGGTAGACACGAGGCAGTGTGCAAGTAAAGACGCTGGTCCCAAAAGGGGTGAAATTTGGTGGGAGTCCCACATCGATTGGAGAAAAGAGTGCGAGCGAGGACGTTGAGCCCCGAAAGGGTGGATTGTGATGTCTCACATTTAGAAGTGTGAAAACCTTCCCCTACCAAACCGTTTTAAAGCATTCTCGAAAGGGAAAGCCAAAAAGTACAATATCTCCTAGCAGTGGACCTAAGCCGTTACAATATCAATAATGTCATTTTTTTTTGTGTTTAAACGATTATGTGAATGAAGTACGGGTTGAAAATTGGCTAATTAATGCAACTTCTTCGTCTTAATCTACAAAATCTCGACCCTTTTATCGACACATGGATAGCTAATTATCACATAAATTGATTAATTTAAAAATAATGTAAATAAAGAGAATAATTAATAACATGAAATTTATGTGTGTGTGTGACAGTGATTTCGTGCGGGTGGCGAAGAGAATTCGAATACTTCCAATAAAAGCAAATTCAAGGAGGGGAAGAGGAAATAATTAAATTATATATTTTATGACAAACCCATCTCTATTATTTAAATATTATCTTATATAATTATCATTTCTTTCATAAAATATGAAAGAAAATAATAATATCTTTTTTTTTTTTTATTTTAAATTAAAAATGTTATTGAATGCTTCCTTGTAACCAATCTCTGAGCATAATATATTATAATATATAATTTTATATTTTTGTATTTTAGTTTTTTTAATGGTTTAAGTGTATATATAGATTATTTTTCTTAATTTATTTTTTTTTAAATTAGGATAATGACGTAATAAATATTTCTGAATTTGGATAAAGGGTTTCAAATCTTTTCTCGAGAAAATTAATAGAACTGTTCTAGGTAAAACAAACTTAATTTTTAGAGTTATTGAGTTACTAGAAATAACGATGTATTTTGTTGATATAGATAGTAACTTTTCATTCTTTTTAAGCTTTTATTAGTCATTTTATCGTTAGGATCGCTCTCGATGTGGTTCTAGTTCATTCATGTAAACCTCCTTCACGGGTCACGTCGTTTTTTTTATTTGAAAGTTAATAGGTTGGTCTATAACATTTAATGAACTAATTAAGCTTTATTAATAAGTAGAACATAAAGAAGGCCACCCTAAGTAATTCTACCGAGTCTAATAATTAAATTTGAAACATATTTAATTAAACATATATGTTTTTAGGTAAGCATTTTAAAAATCTTGAACGGAAGCTTGAAAGAGAGTCTAAAGAGGACAACATCTGCTGGCGGTGGATTTGGGCCGTTACAACCATACTTGTAATTGTAATATATGTCATCCACGCTCAAGCATGAGATTTCGTACTTGATTTTTTGTGCGAACAATAATGCATGCACTAACAATTCTATACACATACAATATACATCAGTTGTCACGTAATATGAATCAAATCTATCCTATCTGGTCTTAACGTCGTCCATTAGAAGAGCTATTAGAAGAGCTACTTACATTTAAAAACGACCACAAAATAAAATTGGATCGTGCACTAGGTTCTTGCACAGAAAGTGATTACTATCGAATGATGTCATACCCCATGATGCACAGAAAGTGATTACTATCGAATGGTGTCATAGCTTTGTTGGCCAAGAGGATTAATCAATAGTTAGTTCCACTCTTTATGTTTGAACCTTAGTAGGTACGGAGGGAGATGCCAAGTTAACTCCGTAAATTGTGAAAATGACCAAAATGCCCCTCATAGATGACTCTTACTTTTTTTTTTTTTTCACTATTTTGTTATTTTTTTAAAAAAAATCTAAAAAACAAAGATCGAAAACTATTTTTGAGTACAATTTATGAATCAATGAACAGAAAAAAGTGATAATTTGGTTAGAAAAAAACAAAATTTGAGACTCCCAAACAGAGAATAAGGATAAGCATAGCATGTGCTTTAAATATATATACTGTGGATTTGTACGTATATAAACAGCCTTTTAATTCTCAACTTATAAATGTTTGCTTCCCATTTCCATCTAATTATTTATTTCATTAATTGTTTGTATGTGGATCTTATAGCCTCCTTTTTCTTTTCATCCCAAATGCTATTATTGCAAAATAATACATAAAAATGCTCCGAACCTTAAACAACCAACATGAGTATAGCTCATCAGTGATTATGCATTAATTCTTTGACACTCGAGTAAATGAGGGATATATGAATGAATCGAAGACCGCATCCGGATGAGGGCAGTTTTGAGAATATGATGACTAAGAAGAACTTGAAAGAATTGAAATAAGTTACATCTTCATATTTAAGTATCCTTAGCTCGGAGCAATTTTATGTTAGGTGACCGTCTATGAGAGTAATCTTCACTCTTAGAAGCGAGAAGTAACGTGACCATGTCTCAGGTCAATGCTAGGGCCAATAGGTGTCAAACCTGAATTCTGAATCCCGAGCATGAGTCGTTACAAATTCATTTCAACGTCATTGAATTGGAGAAAGTCTTTCTTTAATCAATCAAACCTAACTAGTAAAAAACGATAAATTGTTGTGCTAAAAACATGAAAGAAAACTCCTTTTTCACTGTTAGAAGCGGGAGTACGTAATGAGACCATGCCTCAGGAAAATGTTAGGGCCAGCCATCCGGTGTCAAATCTGAATTCCGAATCCTGAGCGTAGGCCCTTACAAATTTATTTCACTGTCATTGAATTATAGAAATTATTTCTTTAATCAATCGAACCTAGCTAGTAAATAAACAATAAGTTGTACTAAAAACATGAAAGAAAAGTCATTTTATACTCGTAGAAGCGAGGAGTAAGTAACGTGACTATATCTCAGAGAAATAGTGGGTCGTCAGATGTCAAATCAATTATTGCATACTAAACTATTATTTAAATTATTATAAAATTGAAAGTAAAAGAAGGACTAATTAGCAAAGTATTTCAAATTTCAAGGAACACAAAAGATGGTTCCTATAATATAATATAAAAAGAGGGAGAGGAGGTGCCTAAATTTGTATGCCCAAGAGATAATTAAAGTTGTGGTCCTTCTAAAGTTATTAATTCAACTTTTCCCCATTATTATTTTTAATACATTACAAAAGACAAATGGCTGTTCATTTTGTGGTGGAGGTTCTTTTGGGTGGCCATTTTTCATCCATACGTAAACTATTTCGAGGGGTAAAATAGTCTTTTTTTCAAATCACAAATCACCGTCCTTCGGGTCCTAGCGTTCTTATTGGCACACCGCCTCATGTCTACCCCCTTCAAGGAACAACGAGAAGGCTGACACATCGTTCGGTGTCTAGCTTTGATACCATTTGTAATGACCCAAGCCCACCACTAGCAGATACTGTCCTCTTTGGAGTTTCCCTTTCGGGGTTCTCCTCAAGGCTTTAAAACATGTCTGCTTGGGGGAAGGTTTCCACACCGTTATAAAGGGTGTTTTGCTCTCCCCCAACTAATGTGGGACATCACACTAAAACTCTATCGTGACTATTCTATGGCCTCCATAGCAAATATTGTCAATCCTTGAATTTACATGACTACGGTGGGATCTAAAACCTAAAATTGGATTCATTTTTTTCGATGTGCATCACTTCAATACACATAGTTTTATGTACATCACTTTCAAGCACACATAAACCTACTACACAAGCATCCCTTTCATAACTCCTTAAGCCTCACTGGGTAATGTCACTTTACAATCAAACTTATCAAAACTTGATTGAATGACTTGGATGCAATCTACAACAAGAATTGCTTGAAAACTAAGAAATGACAAAGATAATGCTCAAATTTCTAAGGGTAAGGGTGAAAGTCTCAATTTGAGAGTTTAAAAAATCTATTTTTACGTACTAATTTGTTGGTATTTATAGTCTCTATAAAATAAACCTCCAACTCTTCAAATGTCCATTAAAAGAATTTAGTATGAATTACTCTATTATATGTAAAAGGAGAACAATAGTGGGTACTATGAGTGGTACTAGTAGGTGGATTAAATCCATAAATAACTTAAAAACGAAAACCATGAGTAGTACTATGAATTGTTCTCTTATATGCAAAGTCTACCAATGACGAATATTTGTCCCAAGACTAATATTCTTATACATAATAGCCCTAAGCAATGCTACCAATATTCTATTAACCACCTCGCCCCATCAATTTGAGGATGACATGTAGTTGAAAACAACAATCTCGTACCCAAAAGTGGCTTAAAATTTTAAATCTTACTGCTTTCCTCAAGAATAAGCTAACAACATATTTCCTATCATTGGTTTTGTTACTGCAATAAAACAAGTCATTTTACTAAATTTGTCTACAACAACAAGAATACTCTTTACACATAGGATGTCGCAAACCAATTCATAGATATATTAGTCCAAGATTTATTAGGTACAGTATACAATTCATTTGGTTGTGATCTAAACTTAGCTTTTTTACATTTAAAACATTGACTAAAAAACTTATGAACATCGTGCTTCATTTCCGGCTAAAAGTAGTGTTCATGCAGTATATTATAAGTTTTATTAATTCTAAAAAGTCCCATTAAGTCACCTCCATATGCTTTTTTTACAAACAAATCTCCTATAGAGCATTCAGAAATATAAAACTTACTTTTCTTAAATAAACACATAGCAATCATTCACCGCTTTTTTCGCGAGACAAGTTGCATAAATAGTTCCAAAGTCTTGGTTATCTCTGTATAACTCTTTAATATTCTAAAATCCAATAATTTTTGCACTCAAAGAAGTAAAGAGATTGTACATTATAGCTACCATATTATCTTTACCTTCCTTATATTTGATGACATACAAAAATGTATCAATAAACTTCATCAACTTTGCATGCCTACGATTTAGTTTGCTTTGACCCCTAAGTTACTTCAAGCATTCATGATTAGAATAGGTCACAAACTCTCTCGGCCACAAGTATTGCCACACCTGAATGTACGAACGGAAGCAAACAAATTTTTATCATAGGTATGGTAGTTCATGTTGCTCCATTTAATTTTTTACTAAAATAGATTAAGGGCTTTCCATCTTGCATCAAAACAACACCTATGCCGTCGCACTCGATTTCAAAAGTTTTATTAAAGTTAGGCAAGACCAAGCAATGGTGCATTGATTAATTTCTTCTTAAGCTTATTGAATGCATTCTCTTGCATTTTCCCTCATTTAAAAACAACATTCTTTTTCACTAAATCATTCAATGGTGCAACTATGATGCCCAAATCTTTTATAAATCTCTTAGAGAAGCTAACTAAACCATGAAAATTCTGAACTTCACTTACATTTTTTGATGTTGGTCAATCCCTAATTGCTTTAACTTTCTCTATTTTTACTTCTACTCCATTTTTACCAACTATGAAACCAAGAACATTAATTTTTTGCATGATTAAAATGAGCATAAAGTTTCTCTTTTCTAAGTATATGAAAACTGACTTAACATGCTCCATGTCACAATCGCCCTTTCTTGGCGGATTTGGCGATTGTGCGGCACTCACCCTCAACACAGAGTGAGTCAAGCCAACTTCGGACCACGTTGCCTACAGTCGGACAACGCGCGTTTAAACCTTGGGTCCCGTTTTGAAGAGAAGATTTTAGAAAACGAGGGAGAGAGGTTTAGGAAAAATAGTTTTGACAGCAAAAATGCAACAACAACGGCTTAAAAAGTATATAACTTTTCTGGTAGGAAGAATTTGACAACTAGTCGTGTCCCCCCTATAGTACATTTTGAGGCATTTCATGTCTACCAGGCGTAGCCATGATTTCGCCGAAACGTCATACTCTTCAAGAAAACAAGAAAGAAATAATACAACATGAAAGCGGTAAAAGAAAGTAGTAAATTAGTACAAGACAAGGGTTTCGGCGTGTCACGGGCATGCGGCCATGGGCGACTTGGCTTGGTTGTCTACCACATACTATTTCAAAAGGGATTTTTTCTGTCGACGAGCTTTGTTGGCAATTGAAGCTAAACTGAGCAACATCAAGCATCTGTACTCAATTCTTCTGTCGCGCATTGATGAAATGACGTAGGAACTCCTCAAGCATATTGTTGAACCTTTCAGTTTGTCCGTCAGTTTGGGGGTGATAACTCGAAGAGACATTTAGGCTCGACCCCAATAGCTTGAACAACTCTCTCCAAAAGGTCCCTGTGAATCACGGATCGCGATCGTTAACAATGCTGGTGGGAATGCCCCACAACTTGACTAGGTGTCGAAAGAATAGTTGTGTGGTCGTTTCAGCAGAGCATGACTTAGGGGTTGTTCGTTATAAACTTGTTTTTTTTTTATTTTTTATTTTGCTCCATAAGCTTTTGGTTAAAAATAGCTATTAGTATTTATTTTATTTTTGTTGTTTATTTCGGCATAAAAAAAGCTGGAAATAAAGGAAGAGTTGGTGGAAGACTGGAACTAGTTTCTAGGGAGTGAAATTAGTTAAAGAGTGGTTGCTGATTTGTAAGTAGCAAGAAATGTGTTATTTTTTATATAAGGAAAATGGTGTGAAGTTAGTAAAACACCACAAAAAGAAGATAAAATTAATTTGTGTCTTCTCTCTTTCTCTCCTTCTGTTATTTTCTTTCATTTGGTATCAGAGCTACAAGATCAAGACCTGTTTTGTCAAGAAGGGAGAGAGATAAAAAAAATGAGACAGGAATCGAGTGACAGGAGCCAAAGCACCGGTGCGATAGAAGATGATGCCTCAAACGGAGTGAGTGTACGGATTCAAAAAAAGGAGGGATTTGTCACACTCAAATACCGGATGTTGAGCGATTAAGATGGAGGTATTTATGATGGCACAAGGTGTTTGGGAGGCAATTGAATCACCTAAAACAATAGATAACCACAAAGATAAGTGGCTTTAGCAGCTATTTATCAAAGTATTGGAGAAGATACGTTGCTAGAGTTGGGTGCTAAGAAAACGGCCAAAGAAGCCTGGATCATGTTGAAAAATATGAATCTAGGTGCAGAAAGAGTGAAAGAAGTTAGAACGCAGACTCTCTGGCGGGAGTTTGAAGTGTTGAAGATGGGTGATTCAGAAAGTATTGATGAGTATTCTGGAAAACTCACAATTATTGTCAACAAATTGAGAGGCCTCGGCAATGCTGTGGATGATGTCCAAATAGTTAAGAAACTTCTACGATCCACCTCTGAAAAGTTTCTTCAAATCACTTCAACGATTGAGGAGTTTAGTGATCTCAAAGCGAAATCCGTTGATGAGATTATTGGACCACTCAAGGCACATGAAGAAAGGTTGCAAGGGTTTGGAGAAAAAGATGAAACAGTTCTCCTCACTCGTGCATAAAGAAAGGGATGAGAGAATGCAAAATCCTCAAAGAAAGAATGGAAGGATCAAGGCAGTTCCAGAGGAGGCAGGGGACGGGGTCGTGGAAGATGGAGAGGTCGTGGGAGAAGCGACTGGCATCGAGGAGATGAAGGAGAGTCACAAACTCAGAAGAAGAAATTTGAAAAAAGTAAAATTAAATGTTACAGGTGTCAGTAGATGGGACACTTTGCATCAGAGTGTTCCACAAAAGACAAACAACTCAACTTGATAGAGATGCAAAAGGATGAGGAGTCTTCATTGCTTATGATAGAGGCGTGTGAAATTAGAACTACACATGACAAAGAGGCTGATTTTGTGATGTTGAATGAAACTATAGTGCCGCCACTCGCCAATATTGGAGCTGAAAATTCCTGGTACCTAGATACTGGAGCAAGCAACCACATGTCAGGAGAAAGGAGGGTGTTTCGTGAGCTCGCACATCTATTGTTAGAAAGGTACGTTTCAGTGATAACTCTGTAATAGACATTTGTGGTCGAGGAATAGTGCTCTTCAAATGTAAAACTGATGAGCACTTGATCTTATCACAAGTCTATTACATACCTGTTTTCAAAAGCAATATAATAAGTTACGGACAACTGGACGAGAGTGGAAATAAAATTTTCATAGAGGACAATGTGATGAAGATATATGACAAGGCCAAGAGCTTGATTATTATGGTGACAGAAAATCCACAGATTGTATGAAGCAAAGTTGAAGCTTGCGTATTAGGTGTGTTTAATGGCAAATATCAGTAACAGTGGTTGGCTCTGGCATGCGAGGTATGGACACCTTAATTTTCACTCTTTAAAGCAATTAAATGACAAAAGAATGGTTGACGGGTTGCCGAAAATCACCCAGGTCAATCAATTCTGTGATGGGTGTTTAATTGGAAAGCAGCATGCGACTCATTTTCCGCGAACAACATATCGTGTGAAGGAGTCATTGGATCTTATCCATGGAGATCTATGTGGACCTATTTTGCCCATGACTTATGGAGGTAACAGATATTTTATGTTACTGGTTGATGATTTTTCACGATTTATGTGGGTGTTTTTGTTGAAAAACAAGAATGAAACACTGGTGGTATTTAAAAAGTTCAAGATTAGTGTGGAGGTAGAGAAAGGCAAGAAGATTAAGAGCTTTAGAACGGACCGTGGAGGAAAGTTCGTATCTATTGCTTTTAAAGACTATTGCAAGAATGAAGGCATGAAGAGATTTCTTACTGCCCCATTTTCACCACAGCAAAATGGCATAGTAGAAAGGCGTAATCGAACGGTTGTAGAGATGACCAGATGTATGTTAAAGAGCAAAGAAATGTCTACAAAATTTTAGGAAGAAGCTGTCAAAACTGCCGTGTATATTCTAAATAGATCTCCAACAAAAGGAGTTGTAGATGGTACACCGTATCAAGCTTGGTTTGACAAGACACCGAAGGTTTATCACTTTAAAATCTTCGGGTGTCTTTCTCATGCCAATAATACATATTCACACCTTCCTAAACTTGCTAATAGGAGTGTGAAGACAATTATGTTGGGATTTGAAGATGGAACCAAAGCTTACAAACTATTGGATCCACAAAAGAACAGAATTATGGTGAGCAGGGATGTGTTGTACGAAGAGGAGAAAAGTGGTGTTGGGAAGAAATCACAAATGGTGATGATGAACAAAGAGAAACTTTCACCGTTCAAATTTCAGAAAAACAGAGGAGAACAGAGGAGAGGAATATTGAACAAATCGAAGTTGATCTAGATGAAAGGCAAAGGAAAAATTCATCCTGAACTTTATCAACGCTAGACAGTACCTCAAATGCATCATCATCAAGCTCATCGACGCTGAAAAAGTTCAGGTCAGTTCAGGTCTCTAGGATGGAGTGGGCCTTTGCTTTCTTTCTATAGAGGAACCAACCTCATATGAGGAAGATGCTAAGAATGAAAACTGGAGGAATGCCATGAAGTTGGAAATTCTCTCCATTGAAAAGAACAGAACATGGGAACTCACATATTTTTCGAAGAATCATAAAGCAATCGACATCGAATGGATTTTCAAATTAAAGAACAATCCAGATGGAGAAATCATGAAACATAAGACGAGACTCGTGGCAAAGGGATATGCAAGCAGTTTGGTGTAGATTACAGTGAAGTATTTGCACCAGTGGCCAGGTTAGAAACAGTGAGATTAATTCTTGACTTTGCAGCTGTTATTTTCCGATAATCGGCGAGGGAAATCCTTTTCTTTTCGGTGAGAGGAAGTCGTTGATGGGAAGTTGTTGGAAGAAAATAAAACGCGTAAAATAACAAAGATAACAAAGAGAGAGAATTGCTGAAATTTTGACTGTGCTTAAAATCAGGTGGTGAAATCTTGATTTACCTATTTAAATATAACTTATCCTAAAAATGGCGGGAGAGTGGCAACTAAATCTATGCCACTTCCTACAAAATTGCCATCTAAAACTTTGGTAATCCATTCGACGTGTTTGTCAAATGTTCTTAGGAGGTATTCAATCAACTAATGAAATCGTGTGAATCTAAATAAGGAAAAACTCAGGTTTTATCTAACAGCAGCCAAGCACAATAGCATCTCCACCATCTTGCACAGCCAGAGCACAGATCCAAACCAACTGACTTGATGATTATTTGGAATATACTTCCCTCCCATCGATCTCTTGGGAAATTGATGTCGCCGTAACAGTCAGGAAAGACTAAAGATTCATGAGAGTGAACTGTCAGTCAGTCCTCAACATTCTTTCTCGTGAACTGGAAGTCAAGACTATCTGATTGATTGAATTATAGATTCTACTTGAAAGCCTAGAACGGGGAAATACATCACATGGATGTGAAGACAGCTGTTCTGAATGGCGAGTTAGAAGAGGAGGTGTATGTTGGTCAACCAGAAGGGTTCGTTGACAAGGAAAATCCAAACATGGTATTAAAACTACATAAAGCCTTGTATGGATTAAAACACGCTCCGAGGGCTTGGAATTTTGAACTTGAGCAATGTTTGCAGTAACTTGGTTTTGTTAGATGTCCACAGGAATATGCTCTCTACAAGAAAATTAATGAAGTTGAAGCAATGATAATCGGCACATATGTGGATGACTTAATCATAGCCGGCTCAAACAAACAAGTTATAACTCAGTTCAAAGAAGAGATGCAGCAGAAATTTGAGATGAACGATCTTAGACTTTTGAGCTATTACTTGGGTATTGAGGTACGACAAAGTAGTGAATCAATCACTTTATGTTAGGCTGGATATGTAATAAAGATCCTAGAGAAGCTAGGAATGGGGGAGTGCAATCCTTGTTCGATTCCCATGGAACCAAGAATGATGATGAGCAAACATGGGAATGGAGAACTTGCGGTTGACAAAACACTTTACAGAAGTGTTATTGGAAGCTTACGCTATCTGGTTAATACCCAGCCCGACATAGCCTGCTCAGTTGGTGTGATGAGGAGATACATGCAGGCACCAACAACTTCACATCTCACAGCAATAAAACAAATATTGAGGTATGTGAAATGTACTCTAAGTTTTGGTTGTGCTTATAAGAAGCTATCGAATGTGGAGCTGGTAGGATTTAGCGACAGTGATATGGCTGGGGATATTGATGATAGGAAGAGTACAACTGGAGTGTTGTATTATTTGAGAGTAAATCCAATCACCTGGGTATCACAGAAGCAGAAGGTGGTGGCTTTGTCGCCATGCGAGGTTGAGTATATAGCCGCAACTGCTGGAACGTGTCAAGGAGTATGGTTGGGCAGGATTTTGAGTTACATCAGTCAACTGCAAGTAAAACTCAAGCTTAATGTTGACAACAAGTCAGCTATAGCGTTGGCAAAAAATTCTGTTTACCATGATCGAAGTAAACACATTGATACCAGGTTCCATTTTATTCGTCAATGTGTGCAAACTGAAGCTATTGAATTGGAATATGTAACACAATGAACAGTTGGTGGATATTCTGACAAAGTCGTTAGCAAGACAACGGTTCCTGGAGTTAAGAGAGAAGATTGGCGTGAAGAAAGTCGATTCAGCATAGTTAAACAAGTTTAGAGGAGTGATTGTTGGTTATAAACTTGTTTTTTTTTTTTTTTATAATTTATTTTGCTTCATAGTTTTTGGTTAAAAATAGCTGTTAGTATTTATTTTATTTTTGTTGTTTATTTCTCCATAAAAAAGGCTGGAGATATCGTGACGGGAAGAGTAGAAGCAGTGGAAGAGTGGAACTAGTTTTTAGGGAGTGGAATTAGTTAAAGGAGTGGTTGCGGATTTGTAGCAAGAAATGTGTTGTTTTTTTATATAAGGAAAATGGTGTCAAGTTAGTAAAACACCACAAAAAGAATATAAAATTAATTTGTGTGCCTTTGCTCCTTCTCTCCTTCTGATATTTTCTTTCAAGGGTTGGGATAAATGTGTCATATTTGGAGAATTTGTCAATGATGACCAAGATGGACTCCATTTCTCCTACCTTGGGGAGGTGTGTGATAGAACCTAGAGAAATATTTTCCAACGATTGGGACAGGACCGGTAGAGGTTCCAGCAGTTCCGCAATTTTGTTTCGTTCAACATTGTCTTGTTGGCAGATAAGACAGGTCTTTGTGAACTGTGTCGCATTGTCGCGGAGGTTCGACCAATAGTACCCTTTTTTAGGAGGACGTAGGTTCTCTGCCACCCATTGTGGCCCGTCCACAGTGTGTTGTGGCATTCTTTAAGTAGGAGTCTCCTCAAGTTCCTCGGACGAGGACGTAAAGACGATTTCCTTTGGTGAAAAGTAAATTGTCTTCGACCCAAAACTGGCGAGTCTTCCCCTCTCTGGCTAGCTGCATGATGGCCTGGGCGGCCGTGTCTTTGGCTAGGTGTTCTTCGATACTTTCTCGTATCATTTCACTCAGCTTACTTGCTTTTAGATGATCAAACATGCACAGGACCGCATGTTCGCTCTTCTGACTTAGGGCATTTGCAGCTTGATTTGTTTTACTTAGCCTATGATCGAACCAAAAGTCAAATTCGGACACACATTCTTGCCAACGCGCTTGTTTTGACGATAACTTGGGTTGATCAAAGAAGTGGCATATGGAACTGTTTTTCTGTCTTGACTACAAACTTAGCTCCAATGAGGTACTGTCTCCAAGCTCATAAACAGTGGACAACGGCTAGCATTTTTTTCCTGGATGTTGCGTACCTTTTTTCTGCCTCATTTAGCTTTCGACTCTTGGATGCAATCGGGTGTCCCTCTTGCAGTAGGGCGCCCTTTAGGGCAAAGTATGACACATCCATCTCGACTTCAAAGGGTTTCGTCACGTCGACAATCCCTAAAACTGACCATTCCATCATGGTGTTCTTAAGGTTGTCGAAGGCTTCTTGACAACGTGAAGTCCAACTCAACTTGTTTCCCTTCTTTAGTAGTTCGGTCAAGGGCTCTGCGTGCTTCGAGAATCCTTCAACGAACCGCTAATAGTAATTTGCTAACCCAAGGAAGGATCGCACTTCTGTCACTGAGGAGGAGGTCTTCCACTCCTTGATGACTTTGACTTTCTCCTCTTCGATACCTACCTTACCTACTTCTATTATGTGTCCAAGAAAGTTGATTCGCTGTTGCGCAAACACGCATTTTTCCCTCTTCACATATAGTTGGTGTTCTCTCAGCTTTTCGAAAACTAACCGCAGGCGGTGTTCATGCTTTTCCATGATGAACCTGTAGACCACTATGTCGTCCAAATAGACTACCACAAACTTATCGAGATACTCGTAGAAGACTTGGTTCATCAAGGTGCAGAATGTGGGAGGGGCATTAGTCAATCCAAAAGGCATGACTAGGAATTCAAAAGCCCCATATCTAGTGACGCAAGTTGTTTTGGGTTGATTTCCCTCTGCAATCTGAACTTGATAGTATCCCGACCTTAGGTCGAGTTTTGAGAAGTACTTCGCGCTATGTAGTCGATTAAACAAGTCGGTAATGATGGGTAGAGAGTACTTATTCTTGACAGTGATTTTGTTTAGGGTGCGGTAGTCTATGCATAGGTGAAGACTCCCATCCTTCTTCTTCTAAAATAACACTGGGGCTCTGTAGGGGGCTTTCA